>NW_024383735.1:0-127548 GCF_016835505.1 Polypterus senegalus
GCTTCTTTAGCGTTGTTAGAAGACATGAAAATGGAAGAATTAGATGAGAGTGTGTTTTAGAGATCATACTGAGTTCTTGTCCCATGATGATGATGATTAGCCTCTAAGTCAATTTAGATTTCCAAGAGCTATCCTCTTGAAGATGTGTGCTGAACTGGGGCCAGTCATTACAAAGGCAGACTTTGGGGAACTGTGCTCTACCTGGTCCTTTGCAAGTTCTGTCCACACTCGTGTTTTTAGTGACATAAGCTTTTCAGCATGAACTGGCTGACTAACTGAGTATTTCTCAGTCATCACTGAGTCACACCATACTAGCTGTATGCGATGGTATTACCTGCTTGTCATCAAGATTTCTTTACACTGTGATTCACAATTCCCAGCAACATCCAGTTTTCCTAATGTAATCGAGCAGTTGACTGCCTGAACATTGCTATAAAGGCGCCTTCAGAGAATGAATTAGCTTATGTAAATAGAAAGCATTTCCACTGTATTAATGTGAAAATTATCTGTGATGCAATAATGTGTCTCATCGATGTTGTGTCAAGATGGTCTGGCTCAACTCATGATTCATTTATTTCTGAAAAATAGTAGTATTGAAAACAAACTTTAAAATGGTAATGTGTGATGGTTGGCTTCTAAGTAAGATAAGACATTGAATATTACCCCTTTGGTTAAAATTGTAAAATTTGTATGATGTAACCATATAACACAATAACTTAGGTGACAGCTGATATCCTCTGAAGACATGACTTCTCACCCTGCTTGCTAACCCACTTAAAATGCGTTATAAGTGTCTAGCCAATAATTGCAGCAGTTCTATGCTCAAATCGTGTGAGCCCTGGAATTCCACCACCTCCTCCAGTGGTGTTGACACTCAGATAGTGGACTACAACTAGCCTTTTCATGTCGACTTTGGTATATGACCACATCTTTTTTATTTCCGGCACTGTGTAACGTTCTGAACTTAAACTTTTGAGTGCCTGTGCCACACTGTACCACTCCATCAATTTCCTTTTGTTTTTATACCACTACTTTAGCCACCAAATAGTACGTTTTCCTTGTTTCTACCTCAGTAAGCAGGACCTCCACTTCACATTCACTGAAATTCTTCTTTTTCACACATGCTTTTGCAGTTGTCTTTTAACAAAGATTTGTATATTCAAATAGGAGAAATTCAGGGACTGTAGGCTTTGTGCATGTGAAGTAAAATTCACATTGATTGGGATTTATAAAGGAAAGTGTGTAGAACTTTGCTTATTCACATGCACATTTTTATTTTTATTCATACACAATGTTTTAGAGTGAATTCAATGCAAGGCATTATACATGAGGTCCTTGGTTACCACGATACAAGAAAGACATAGCAGCACTTGAGGCTGTGCAAAGCAGAGCAACCAAGTCCATCCCAGGAGTTAAGAACATGTCCTGCTGTGACAGACTCAGAACAGTCTTGAGTGTAGGAGACTACGTTGGAATCTAATCCAGGTATTTATAAATCCTCAAAGGCATTAAGAAAGTAAACCCAGCAGAATTCTTTCAGCTTAAGGCAATGATATATTCAAAGACATCAGTGGAAATTAAGGGAAGTGCATTTGAAACTGAAGCCAGGAAGCACTTCTCTGTGCAAAGACTCTGGAACAAACTACCAAGACATGTAGCTGAAGTAAAACCTTGACAACCTTTAAGAAGATTCTGGATGAGATAATCGGACAACTTAGGTATTAGCTAAACAAGCAGGGGTTTGATGAACTGAATTGCCTCTTCTTTACCAAATTTCTTATGTTTTTATTAGGGCTGGGAACCCATTTAAAGAAAAAAGATTAATTGTGATTAATGCATTTAACATTAAAACGTATAATTATAAAATTATACATATATCATGAAGTAAATACACACAGAATCATAAATTTAATGTACACTAGAATCAACACAAATGAATTTTTAAATATTAATGGTATAGTTTAAACATAAACAATGATCTTAAACCTGAACCTTTAACAAAATACTACTTGAGAAAGTACAACCCAAGTTTGAATGCCTTCCTAAAAGGCAAGTTGAAAAAAGGCAATAAGAAAATAAGGTTAACAATCAATCATCAAATTGGCGTAGCATATGAGACACAGACATGTGAAAGTAAAAATTAAATGCTGAAGATTGATTTCATTGAAAAGAATAAGCATCTCTTAAATGAGCATACATTAAAACTAGTGTTAAAACTCTGTAAATACTATCCAGAATTATTCTTCACCATCAACGACTTGATAATTATTCTGTATACAATTGTTTTTGAACTGGTGTGCCATGGAAATAACAGTGTAGTGCCCCAGAGTCCTGACCTGAGAGAGACCCTCTCTTCAGTGATTGCTGTTTTGCAGACACATCTCCGAGCTGCTTTATTTGCTGCCCTCTGTCCTACCCCTTTGGACAGTTTAGCAAATCTAAGAGATTTAATGCTTTTGTGGTTGATAGAATTGGGGTGTGCCTACAAAAGTATGGCCACCACAGAAAAATGGTGGGAAAATACTGCTCTACGTACACTTTTGCTCCTGGCATGCTAAAAAAAACATCGATGTAGCTGCTATCTTGCTTAAAACTAACACTGTGCATTACTTGGATGGTTATTTTCAATTTTTTGTATAAATCAAGCGTAGATACGGCAAACTTGAATCATGGGTAGGAATGAGCATTACACTTCTATTTTGTAGAATTTTGTAATTATAGGGTAGTCCGCACTGTAAGGTGTCTGGCAGACTGGTGTGGTACTGGCGATACTTATTTTGGTTTTAGTGTCACTCAAAGATAAACCTTATTTTATACTTACGTGATATGACATTGATTCAACCTTCTTATAGAAACATGAAATGAAAAAAAGAGAACATATTTTTACCTTCACAGCTTTTCTCTTGTATTGCACCAGGACTGCCATAATCCTCCCACCATTTCCTTTCCTCCTACTCCCCTGCACTTATGTCATTATGCATAAATCAAGAAAATGAACACCTGTGCTAATTATTAACATGTGGCTTATCATAGCGAACTGAGTAATACGAAATGTTAAATCTTTAAATAAAAATTTAATTTCATACATTTTTAAAGGTAGTAACTACTGTAGATATGGTACTGGATGTGTATGTAATTCTTTATGTACACACTTAATTTATTTATATTATTGTTTTGCAATGTTAAAAAAACATGCCACCCTGACCAAAGCACTGGCTGAGGTGATCACCTAGTTGCCAGCCCTGAATGCGAAAATATTTTTAATGCATTAAGCAGGCCACATTAGTAGTTATAGGAGGACGGCTTCTGTCAAACTGTCAATCATAATGATTAATGACTGTTAAGCCCCGCCCCTATGACGTCATACCGGAAGTTCCGCCCCAGATGATGCAAGACCGGAAGTCCGCCCAGTTGCCTCCTGGTGACGTCACTCCGGAAAGTCCCAGCCCCTCACGTGACCTCTCTCCTCCCCTTTGGCACTGCCACCTGGCGGTTGGTTGAAGGGCCCCTGTCCCCACCCAGACTCCGCCTTGAACCCTCCCCCGGCCTCTGATTGGTTCAGGAAACTGTCAAGGGGGCTTTGATGGATGTCTGCCCCTCGTTGATCCCTCCCCACACCCACCTGCCTGCCCAGGAAACTGTCAAGGGCAGTTTGATGGATGTCTACCCCCTCCTTGAACTCCCCACCGGCCCCCCTCTCCCGAAAGACAAGCCCGGGCAAGTGACAGCCTTTACCTCGACAAGCTCAGACATGCCCGGGGGCTGCCTCGGCCCCCGCCCTTTCTCTAGCACAAGCCCAGACATGCCCAAAGTCGCCCAGCACCAGTCCCAGCATGTTCATGAAATTAAAATAATATCTATCTCATCTTGGCCTCTCTAAGTCAAGCTGCATTTTTGTCCCTCACACAGACAACAAACTGTCAGATCAAAGACACGGTCTGAGTCAGGCTGCATTTAACCACAGGTCCCCACACCTCCCAGTCCCCCACACTTCCCTGCCGAAAGCCTAAAAAGCTAAGCATTTTGTTCTCGGTTCTATCTATGATTTTAATATGAACACGCCATTAAAATATCTATCTCATCTTTGTTTTATCACTTACAGGTCCATCCTTTTCCATCTCACAGAAATTCCTCAACCAACATTGAATCAGGTTCCCAGTGACAGACTCTGCAGTAAAAACATTCTTAGCAATGAAGCAGGTTTAGCCGACCCCTTGCAAGCAGGCCTGTGTGCTCTGTCTCTCTCTCTACACACACACACACAAAGTAAAGTCAGGTATGGGAGGACTCTGTGAGTTCGCTTGCAAACAACTGAGCCCGCCCGCTTCGAGCACCCATCCCTTTGAGACCAAAAAAACTTCTCTTTTTAAAGTGAAGTTTAGGTTCCGGCAGGGATGCTTGCATCCTTGAGCTGTGCAACTCATAGGATGACTCCCATGCGCTGAGGAATTCTTTTGAGGTCCTTCTCGGGAGTAAAGAAAGGCCCTTTGAAGCTGCTTATGTCATTTTTCATCTCTTTTAAGGGAGTTTAGGACCATCCCTTATCTGGGCAACTCAAGGTCTGGCCGCAAAATATTCGGATCTAAATAGAAAAGGACGAGACCTGTGTGCTCTGTCTCTCTCTCTCTCTCAGAGCGCAGACACGGGCTGAGACAGCCCCTGCTGCAGCGTGGAGCGTGATCGCCCCTGCGAGATTGCCCGCTTGTCAACAGCTGTCTGTAAACTCCCCTACCCCCCGTCAGTGGGCTCGAGACGCGCAGACCCTCGGTCGATGGATCTTTTAAAGTTAAGGGATTTTTAAAGATTAGCTTGTAAAGCTTGAGATAACTGCTAGTTCAGCCCTTTAAAAATCACACCTAGTTAAATAATATGCCGCAGTTCCCTTTTAAATCACGTTTGAGACGTCTAGCCTGGGCTGATTGGTGGCTGATGTCAAAAATGTTCACCTATATACAGAGCTTAACCTTAGGGTTTATTTTTCCGGGGTCTGTCTAAAATCAGACAAAAGACACTTACTAAAAAAGAGCAAAACCCTAATTTCCTTAATTACATTGTCCTCCTGGCTGAGTAATGAACCATGTCCTGTACTTTCGAGAGGCCGGCCCATGCCTGTCATCCCTTACACTATATAGCATGTTTGGTTACTCTTTTTGTAAGTATAATATAATGAAGTATCACTACACTGGTCAAGAGAGACGGATTCCACTTTGTTTTGCTTAGCTCATTTCTATCACCTAGGAGCCTTTTGACAAAAGAAACCTCTCTAAATACACTTGTGCATTTCAACGGATATTTATAAGAAAGCAGGTTTTCTACCTTATCCCAGTTTTGTACGTGCATGTAAAAGCACAGAATTTTGATATTTTCTGTCTACTCAAAAACTGAAAATATTTCTATTAACACAATGATAATTAGAAATCATTTTACTATTTTTAATTAAAAGTTAAAACAGAAAAGCCCAATTATGATTTTTGTTTTGTCATGGGAGGGCCCTAGGGTGACACTTTTCCCCTTTATACTCTTACTTATGTAGACCTTAAAACATATTCTTACCAAAATAGTTCATCACTTCCCAATTCCTGTAACATCAGGTAATTAGACAGAGCTCCATGACAGGCAAGAGAAGATTATAGGTCAAATACACAGTGTCATAAAATAAAATAAAGTGTGAACACCGCGCAGACCTCTGCCCATGACGGATGGATCTTTTAAAGTTAAGGGATTTTTAAAGATTAGCTTGTAAAGTTTGAGATAACTGCTAGTTCAGCCCTTTAAAAATCACACCTAGTTAAATAATAGGCAGTAGTTCCCTTTTAAATCACTTTGAGACGTCTAAAAATCTAGCCTGGGCTGTATAATTTGTAATTATATTACTTAATATAATTTGTATAAAATCGATCTAAAACAAGCCCTTTTCTCTTCAAACTCACCCCACATTTTAAATACAGGTATCTTCAGCTGACCCTAAGGAAACATCTTGTGGAAGCAAGCGGCCCGCATGGCTCAGGGAGGGGCTGATGGTTCCAGCAGGGGCCGAATTCACACTTCAGCTAAATCAGGTTTCTCAGTGACAGACTCTGCAGTAAAAAACAGTTTTAGCAATGAAGCTGATTTCCCAGAGAGAAAGACCAAGCGGCAGACCCTGTCAGCTTTTAGCCGACCCCCCTGCGAGCAGCCCCTGCTCTCTCTCTACACACAGAAAGTAAAGTCAGGCTCTGCAAGCACCTCAATCGGGGGAAGGACTCTGTGAGTTCGCTTGCAAACAACTGAGCTCGCCCGTTTCGAGCACCCACCTCCCACTGGGTGACCCTCGGAGAGCTCACCGGCTGCTAGTCTCAGGAATTTGTTAGGATTATGTCATGTACAAACCTAAACTTTGATTTATCACCTTTAAAGACATGGAGCAGTCTCGTGCTACAAACGCCTTGTGTCTCTTTTTAACACTTCTGCCTGTAAAAGCTCTCTATTCCTTCTGTGGCCTCAGGTTTAATAGGGGCTTGCACCCAGGCTAATGAACAAGGTCCTGTACATGTCGAGATGCCGGCCCATACCTGCCGTCCCTTACACTATATAACATGTTTGGTTATTCATTTTGTATGTATAATATAATGAAGTTATTTTTAAAAGTAACCCCACACCGCACAAGAGAGACAGATTCCACGTGTGTTTTAGGATTTGCTGCGATCAGTGATTTTTAGTGTTTTGCTGAGCTCATTTCTATCACCTAGGAGCCTTTGGACAAAGGAAAACTCTGTAAATACACTTGTGCGTTTAAACGGAGATTTATAAGAATGCACAGGAGGCCGTAGTGAGGTGTGCTGGTTTAACTAGAGGCAGGGGATGTAAGTAGCCCTTTTTTGCCCCTCCGAAGTTCATCGAACTAAAATCATGTTTTTAAAATCAGCAGCTTTAGCTCATGCTAGTGACCTCGTAAATGGGAGCCAACCGCTCAGCACGCTTGTATAGCTCACAAAATAGCAGAGCTAATTACTCTTTCTTCTTAAACTAATGATCAGATATTCGGGTAATTCTTAATGAAACACTAAAGCGTTAGTGAACAAAAATACATGTTCAGTAGCCAAGTAAAACGACCGGTTGCTTTAACATGAAAATAAAGCATCTTTAGAAAATAAAGCATCTAAAAGCATCTTTGTAAAGGTCCGATTTTAAAACGTTATAAGAAAAAGCCTTGTTTCCAAAAGAGTTCTTTGGAACCATCAGTGCCTTTCTGATCACATCCACCCCAAACATAGCATAGAACTTAATTTCTGTACTCCTTTTAAATGAGAATAGCCAGTATAAAGTCCCTAAAGGAACGGAGACATCTGATATCTTTTACCCTATATGTTTTCTTGCCGCCCAAGTCATTCAGATTCTGCTTACAACACAAATGTACGATTATTTTTCTCAAATGGCCAGTTCTTTGGCCTGCTAATCATGAAAAAATCATATTTTATTCTCCTGACACTTTATTTGCATATTTTATTATACCTACTTGTATCGACATTTATCTATCTCTATATTTATTTTTCTGTATCAGAAGGTAGTTTAAGTCAATTTGTTTTGGGTTCAATAGATGTATTTTTCATATTTTCGATTCTTGTTTTCTTTTTTCACATCTTGAGTCCCCTTTTTGTTACTTGCCCCTAGCGTGGTCAGCCCAGAGTTTGAGAACCACTGTTGTAGGGTTTTATTGGTAAAACACTCTGCGGCATTTCAAGCTAAGTTAGATTCCCTTGTTTATTCAGCCGTCCATCGGTGTTCCATTTTCGTTATAAATTGTATTTAGTCTCTCTTTATTTACTAAGCATTTTATATGATGATTAGAAAACAGTTATCTTGTTCAGGCTTTACTTTAAATCAGCATTTTCATCAACAGGTTATAAACACTTTGGTACTCAGGGGTCTTTGTATAATACAGCGTTTTAGAAATTCTGTGAATGCTTGGTAATAGCCTTCCATTTTACAGCAGTTATGAGACCCTGAAAATAAGAACGGTTATAGGAGGTTATAGGAACCTGTACACTACAGGGCTGAGGATTAGGCTTTGGACACGTTAGGCCAATCAGGATGGAAAATGTTTTTAGTGAATAGTTACATTACATCTATTATAGGCGTTAGCACAAGGATTAAAATTTTACTAAAACTATGAGGTTTATTCTTTCTTTTAGGTAGTCCAGGTGACATAGGACGGCTGTTATGAAAACTGCTTTTCCCTCTGTTTGTGAAAAAGCATCCTTGGTTTTAGTAGCATTCAGGGTCAAGGGACGTAAGTTTGAACTGTGATTCCAAGAGTCAACAAGTGTCTGCAATCTTCTTGAATACGAGTCACAGGACCTGGGTTTTGCAGGGATCATAGTCAGGGGCAGAGTTACGCTAGACATTATTATTCCAAAATGAAACATTGACTCGCCCTATCACAAAGATAAGACAGTACAAACTAAAATGTACAAATACTAAGTGACAGAGGAGATTAAAAACATCTTAAGACCGGATCACCCCAAGCTCACGCACACTACAACAGAACCTAGTGTTCTGCGGTATATTATCAGCTAAATGGTCATCTATGTAGGCAGTTCCACGGGATGGCAAAGAGTTGGGGAAAACATTATTGAACATCTGCTAGTATGAGGCTGATTAACATGAGCGGTTATTGTTAGAATCTTACCTGGCACTAAAAGTCAGGCTTGTGTTCCTCCTGATTCAGGAAGAACATTAAATATTGGAGTTTAGAATATGAACTAGACTGATAAGGACATGTGTGCCAAAATTAATAAATAAAGTAAATAACCACATGAAAAAGTGGAGTGATTACAATTTGAAAAACTGCCGTGATGTATCAAAACATTTGAAATAAATAATAAGCTTTTTGACATGCAGTCGGAATAGTCTGAATGTGTCTTAAAGAGTTCATTTTTAAATAAAACTTAAAAGGCAAATTAAAAATATTAAATCTGAATAAAACACAGAAGTATCATTTAATGATATCAATTAGGGTTAAGTATTATCAAGCACGGGATCTATTTATCAGGTTTATTTAATTTAGTTATAAACAAAATGATTGTTGGCATTTTGCTTTGAAATGAACAATAGTCTGATAGAGCTTTAAGAATTAGAATGTAAGACAAACCTCTACACTCTATAACAAAATGTTGCTGTTCCAATAGGAATATCTCGGATGTCTGTTTTATTTTAACCTTTTGACAAGAAGCCCTGGTCTTGGAAATATACCACCTATGTTGAAAATGAACAGTGCCGACATGCTAACTAAATAGATATAATCTAAGATATTTTAGAATATGACCCTAGGGCTAACCCCATGATTCTAACCAACTAAAGGGTCTTCACTTCATTGTCCAACTTCCTGCGGTGCGCTATGGATCTTGGAATGGAGACTGCAAAAGATTCTCTAATCTTTACTCTGTAATGGTCCATATGATGGAGATCTAGCGCCTGGGTCCGAGGGTTAACGGTCATAGGACATGATGTTCAAAATTCAACTCGGGTTTTCAAATGAGATAGGACGAGTGCGGCGTGTGTTCTGTATTCTCTTTACTGTATTCACTATTCACACGACCATAACCCGAGACCTTAGGTTTTTATGCGAAGTACCTTTCACTGACCGAATAAGAGACATCCATCAAAAGGCTCTTGACAGTTTCCTGAACCAATCAGACCGGTGGGGCGGGAGTCGCTTTTCAAAGAGTATAAAAAACGTTTTCAACGACCCACTATCCTCGACGGTGAAAGAAATTAGGGTTTAAAAATCAACTGGTCCTTTATTGGTCATTTTCAAAAACAATCTAAAAATTCAGAGAGGTTTTACCAACCACTTCAAAACATTACAACTAAACAGCGTGATTAAAAGCCGACAAAAAACATGTGATCTCACGAAACATTCAGTTCAGACACTTCATCTGATTTTCCAGTTCATATACCCTAAGGTCCATCAAACCTATCAGGTCCAGAAAATGGCATTTAGAGAAGCCTCGGCAATTTCACGTATTTTTGAATAAGAGTCGACGTCCGTGTGATAAAAGGCTTGGACGATCGACTCCTGAATAGAATGTTCATTTTTCTGGTCAACAGCATTTTGTAAAAAGCTGGTGAAATGGCAGAAAGATGTGGAAACCGCCCAGAGTCTTGATGACCGGGCTCCTGAGCCACGGTTTGTGGAAAACAGACAGTCGCTGCTGAACCGAGCAGTCTCAAACAGACCCGTAGGCTGTGTCTGGCAGGGTCGGTCTGTACAACATCCCTGCCGGTACTTTTTAGGTTCCGCCATTCAACTCTTGCCCAGCTTCAGTGCCTTTCGAAATGTTTCACCCAGGGTCCGTCAGTTTGTTCAAGGGCCATGCCCGCATAATCCCATCCTTGGGTGATAGGTTCCAATCGGCCGGAGCCTCTGTAGGGTCGTCCACGGCCTCTTCTTGTTGCACGGCCTGAATGGCTCTCCTCCGCCCCTGCTAGGAACCCCGGAACATCATGAGCAGGTACAAAAATGTCAGGTACTGCGCGGTTCTCCAGGAAACTATCCGACCAATATAGATCACCAGGGGCAGATACCTGAGGCTCAGGCCCCTAGATCTGGGCAGTTGAAGGCATAAGATGGTCCGCCGAGAAGGCGTCCGAGGGCTGGTCTGCAGGCTAGCTGTTAGGCGCAGAGTACTCGGAGTCGGGCACGATAGCCTCAGGTCAAAACAGGCCGTCGTAGGGGACCGTCTGGTCCGTGACCGTCGTGGCTGATCAGGAACATAGCGGAGAGATGCTGATTGTTAACCGTTCAAAACACGTCGTTGAAAACGTTTTTTATACTCTTTGAAAAGCGACTCCCGCCCCACCGGCCTGATTGGTTCAGGAAACTGTCAAGAGCCTTTTGATGGATGTCTCTTATTCGGGTCAGTGAAAGGTAATTCGGTATAAAAAACCTAAGGTCTCGGGTTATGGTCTTGTGAATAGTGAATACAGTAAAGAGAATACAGAACACACGCCGCCTCGTATCTCATTTGAAAACCCGAGTTGAATTTTGAACATCATGTCCTATGACCGGTTAACCCTCTGGACCCAGGCGCTAGATCTCCGTCATATGGACCATTACAGAGTAAAGATTAGAGAATCTTTTGCAGTCTCCATTACAAGATCCATAGCCCGCAGGAAGTTGGACAATGAAGTGAAGACCCTTTAGTTGGTCAGAATCATGGGGGTTAGCGCCTAGGGTCATATTCTAAAATATCTTAGATTATATCTATTTAGTTAGCATGTCGGCACTGTTCATTTTCAACATAGGTGGTATATTTCCAAGACCAGGGCTTCTTGTCAAAAGGTTAAAATAAAACAGACATCCGAGATATTCCTATTGGAACAGCAACATTTTGTTATAGAGTGTAGAGGTTTGTCTTACATTCTAATTCTTAAAGCTCTATCAGACTATTGTTCATTTCAAAGCAAAATGCCAACAATCATTTTGTTTATAACTAAATTAAATAAACCTGATAAATAGATCCCGTGCTTGATAATACTTAACCCTAATTGATATCATTAAATGATACTTCTGTGTTTTATTCAGATTTAATATTTTTAATTTGCCTTTTTAAGTTTTATTTAAAAAATGAACTCTTTAAGACACATTCAGACTATTCGGACTGCATGTCAAAAAGCTTATTATTTATTTCAAATGTTTTGATACATCACGGCAGTTTTCAAATTGTAATCACTCCACTTTTTCATGTGGTTATTTACTTTATTTATTAATTTTGGCACACATGTCCTTATCAGTCTAGTTCATATTCTAAACTCCAATATTTAATGTTCTTCCTGAATCAGGAGGAACACAAGCCTGACTTTTAGTGCCAGGATAAGATTCTAACAATAACCGCTCATGTTAATCAGCCTCATACTAGCGATGTTCAATAATGTTTTCCCCAACTCTTTGCCATCCCGTGGAACTGCCTACATAGATGACCATTTAGCTGATAATATACCGCAGAACACTAGGTTCTGTTGTAGTGTGTGAGCTTGGGTGATCCGGTCTTAAGATGTTTTTAATCTCCTCTGTCACTTAGTATTTGTACATTTTAGTTTGTACTGTCTTATCTTTGTGATAGGGCGAGTCAATGTTTCATTTTGGAATAATAATGTCTAGCGTAATTCTGCCCCTGACTATGATCCCTGCAAACCCAGGTCCTGTGACTCGTATTCAAGAAGATTGCAGACACTTGTTGACTCTTGGAATCACAGTTCAAACTTACGTCCCTTGACCCTGAATGCTACTAAAACCAAGGATGCTTTTTCACAAACAGAGGGAAAAGCAGTTTTCATAACAGCCGTCCTATGTCACCTGGACTACCTAAAAGAAAGAATAAATCCTCATAGTTTTAGTAAAATTTTAATCCTTGTGCTAACGCCTATAATAGATATAATGTAACTATTCACTAAAAACATTTTCCATCCTGATTGGCCTAACGTGTCCAAAGCCTAATCCTCATCAGCCCTGTAGTGTACAGGTTCCTATAACCTCCTATAACCGTTCTTATTTTCAGGGTCTCATAACTGCTGTAAAATGGAAGGCTATTACCAAGCATTCACAGAATTTCTAAAACGCTGTATTATACAAAGACCCCTGAGTACCAAAGTGTTTATAACCTGTTGATGAAAATGCTGATTTAAAGTAAAGCCTGAACAAGATAACTGTTTTCTAATCATCATATAAAATGCTTAGTAAATAAAGAGAGACTAAATACAATTTATAACGAAAATGGAACACCGATGGACGGCTGAATAAACAAGGGAATCTAACTTAGCTTGAAATGCCGCAGAGTGTTTTACCAATAAAACCCTACAACAGTGGTTCTCAAACTCTGGGCTGACCACGCTAGGCAAGTAACAAAAAGGGGACTCAAGATGTGAAAAAAGAAAACAAGAATCGAAAATATGAAAAATACATCTATTGAACCCAAAACAAATTGACTTAAACTACCTTCTGATACAGAAAAATAAATATAGAGATAGATAAATGTCGATACAAGTAGGTATAATAAAATATGCAAATAAAGTGTCAGGAGAATAAAATATGATTTTTTCATGATTAGCAGGCCAAAGAACTGGCCATTTGAGAAAAAATAATCGTACATTTGTGTTGTAAGCAGAATCTGAATGACTTGGGCGGCAAGAAAACATATAGGGTAAAAGATATCAGATGTCTCCGTTCCTTTAGGGACTTTATACTGGCTATTCTCATTTAAAAGGAGTACAGAAATTAAGTTCTATGCTATGTTTGGGGTGGATGTGATCAGAAAGGCACTGATGGTTCCAAAGAACTCTTTGGGAAACAAGGCTTTTTCTTATAACGTTTTAAAATCGGACCTTTACAAAGATGCTTTTAGACGCTTTATTTTCTAAAGATGCTTTATTTTCATGTTAAAGCAACCGGTCGTTTTACTTGGCTACTGAACATGTATTTTTGTTCACTAACCTTTAGTGTTTCATTAAGAATTACCCGAATATCTGATCATTAGTTTAAGAAGAAAGAGTAATTAGCTCTGCTATTTTGTGAGCTATACAAGCGTGCTGAGCGGTTGGCTCCCATTTACGAGGTCACTAGCATGAGCTAAAGCTGCTGATTTTAAAACATGATTTTAGTTCGATGAACTTCGGAGGGGCAAAAAAGGGCTACTTACATCCCCTGCCTCTAGTTAAACCAGCACACCTCACTACGGCCTCCTGTGCATTCTTATAAATCTCCGTTTAAATGCACAAGTGTATTTACAGAGTTTTCCTTTGTCCAAAGGCTCCTAGGTGATAGAAATGAGCTCAGCAAAACACTAAAAATCACTGATCGCAGCAAATCCTAAAACACACGTGGAATCTGTCTCTCTTGTGCGGTGTGGGGTTACTTTTAAAAATAACTTCATTATATTATACATACAAAATGAATAACCAAACATGTTATATAGTGTAAGGGACGGCAGGTATGGGCGGCATCTCGACATGTACAGGACCTTGTTCATTAGCCTGGGTGCAAGCCCCTATTAAACCTGAGGCCACAGAAGGAATAGAGAGCTTTTACAGGCAGAAGTGTTAAAAAGAGACACAAGGCGTTTGTAGCACGAGACTGCTCCATGTCTTTAAAGGTGATAAATCAAAGTTTAGGTTTGTACATGACATAATCCTAACAAATTCCTGAGACTAGCAGCCGGTGAGCTCTCGAGGGTCACCCAGTGGGGTGGGTGCTCGAAACGGGCGGCTCAGTTGTTTGCAAGCGAACTCACAGAGTCCTTCCGCCGATTGAGGTGCTTGCAGAGCCTGACTTTAGTTTCTGTGTGTAGAGAGAGAGCAGGGGGGTCGGCTAAAAGCTGACAGGGTCTGCCGCTTGGTCTTTCTCTCTGGGAAATCAGCTTCATTGCTAAAACTGTTTTTTACTGCAGAGTCCGTCACTGAGAAACCTGATTTAGCTGAAGTGTGAATTCGGCCCCTGCTGGAACATCAGCCCCTCCCTGAGCCATGCGGGCCGCTTGCTTCCACAAGATGTTTCCTTAGGGTCAGCTGAAGATACCTGTATTTAAAATGTGGGGTGAGTTTGAAGAGAAAAGGGCTTGTTTTAGATCGATTTTATACAAATTATATTAAGTAATATAATTACAAATTATACAGCCCAGGCTAGATTTTTAGACGTCTCAAAGTGATTTAAAAGGGAACTACTGCCTATTATTTAACTAGGTGTGATTTTTAAAGGGCTGAACTAGTAGTTATCTCAAACTTTACAAGCTAATCTTTAAAAATCCCTTAACTTTAAAAGATCCATCCGTCATGGGCAGAGGTCTGCGCGGTGTTCACACTTTATTTTATTTTATGACACTGTGTATTTGACCTATAATCTTCTCTTGCCTGTCATGGAGCTCTGTCTAATTACCTGATGTTACAGGAATTGGGAAGTGATGAACTATTTTGGTAAGAATATGTTTTAAGGTCTACATAAGTAAGAGTATAAAGGGGAAAAGTGTCACCCTAGGGCCCTCCCATGACAAAACAAAAATCATAATTGGGCTTTTCTGTTTTAACTTTTAATTAAAAATAGTAAAATGATTTCTAATTATCATTGTGTTAATAGAAATATTTTCAGTTTTTGAGTAGACAGAAAATATCAAAATTGTGCTTTTACATGCACGTACAAAACTGGGATAAGGTAGAAAACCTGCTTTCTTATAAATATCCGTTGAAATGCACAAGTGTATTTAGAGAGGTTTCTTTTGTCAAAAGGCTCCTAGGTGATAGAAATGAGCTAAGCAAAAACAAACGTGGAATCCGTCTCTCTTGACCAGTGTAGTGATACTTCATTATATTATACTTACAAAAAGAGTAACCAAACATGCTATATAGTGTAAGGGATGACAGGCATGGGCCGGCCTCTCGAAAGTACAGGACATGGTTCATTACTCAGCCAGGAGGACAATGTAATTAAGGAAATTAGGGTTTTGCTCTTTTTTAGTAAGTGTCTTTTGTCTGATTTTAGACAGACCCCGGAAAAATAAACCCTAAGGTTAAGCTCTGTATATAGGTGAACATTTTTGACATCAGCCACCAATCAGCCCAGGCTAGACGTCTCAAAGCGTGATTTAAAAGGGAACTGCGGCATATTATTTAACTAGGTGTGATTTTTAAAGGGCTGAACTAGCAGTTATCTCAAGCTTTACAAGCTAATCTTTAAAAAGCCCTTAACTTTAAAAGATCCATCGACCGAGGGTCTGCGCTGTCTCGAGCCCACTGGACGTATGGGGGTAGGGGAGTTTACAGACAGCTGCTGACAAGCGGGCGATCTCAGAAGGCGATCACGCTCCACGCTGCAGCAGGGGCTGTCTCAGCCCGTGTCTGCGCTCTGAGAGAGAGAGAGAGACAGAGCACACAGGCCTGCGTCCTTTTCTCTATTTAGATCCGAATATTGTTGCAGCCAGACCTTGAGTTGCCCAGATAAGGGATGGTCCTAAACTCCCTTAAAAGAGATGAAAAAATGACATAAGCAGCTTCAAAGTGCCTTTCTTTACTCCCGAGAAGGACCTCAAAAGAATTCCTCAGCGCATGGGAGTCATCCTATGAGTTGCACAGCTCAAGGATGCAAGCATCCCTGCCGGAACCTAAAATTCACTTTAAAAAGAGTTTTTTTGGTCTCAAGGGGATGGGTGCTCGCGGGCGGGCTCAGTTGTTTGCAAGCGAACTCGCAGAGTCCTCCCATACCTGACTTTACTTTGTGTGTGTGTGTGTGTGTAGAGAGAGAGACAGAGCACACAGGCCTGCTTGCAAGGGGTCGGCTAAACCTGCTTCATTGCTAAGAATGTTTTTACTGCAGAGTCTGTCACTGGGAACCTGATTCAATGTTGGTTGAGGAATTTCTGTGAGATGGAAAAGGATGGACCTGTAAGTGATAAAACAAAGATGAGATAGATATTTTAATGGCGTGTTCATATTAAAATCATAGATAGAACCGAGAACAAAATGCTTAGCTTTTTAGGCTTTCGGCAGGGAAGTGTGGGGGACCGGGAAGTGTGGGGCGCCTGTGGTTAAATGCGGCCTGACTCAGACCGTGTCTTTGATCTGACAGTTTGTTGTCTGTGTGAGGGACAAAAATGCAGCTTGACTTAGAGAGGCCAAGATGAGATAGATATTATTTTAATTTCATGAACATGCTGGGACTGGTGCTGGGCTTACTTTGGGCATGTCTGGGCTTGTGCTAGAGAAAGGGCGGGGCGAGGCAGCCCGGCATGTCTGAGCTTGTCGAGGTAAAGGCTGTCACTTGCCGGCTTGTCTTTCGGGAGAGGGGCCGGTGGGGAGTTCAAGGAGGGGTAGACATCCATCAAACTGCCCTTGACAGTTTCCTGGGCAGGCAGGTGGGTGTGGGGTGGGTTCAAGGAGGGGACAGACATCCATCAAAGCCCCTTGACAGTTTCTTGAACCAGTCAGGGGCCGGGGAGGAGAGAGGTCCGCGTGAGGGGCGGGACTTTCCGAGTAATGTCATCAGGAGGCGACGGGGCGGGACATCCGGTATGACGTCATAGGGGCGGGGCTTAAAGGTCATTAATCATTATGATTGACAGTTTGACAGAAGCCGTCCTCCTATAACTACTCACATTAATTGCAAAATTAATGCATTAACTTTTCAGACCTATGTAAGTGTGAATGTCCAAGTTGGAGGCAGCTGCCCTGTCCTTTGAGCATGGGTCATCAACAGTCATCTTAGAGAATAAGCCAGGCAATGAGGTAATAACAATAAAAGAAAGGTGTTTTCACCTTTACAACAATCAAACATCATACTGCAAAAGTGTATTGTCCTCTAATAGTTTAAAAAGTAATTCAATATATAGTTCCAAAAAATAGGTGCTCTTTGATGATTGTTAAAATCAGCAATAAAAAATAAATGTGCACTCCTCAGGCTTATTTTCCTCTCTCTCTCACTCTCCCAGCTCAGCTTGTCTTCAATTCTCCATCTCACCATCTCACTCTGCTGGTGTCCTTAACTGGAGGCCACACCAGTAGCTGCAATCCCATCCTCCAGCTCTCACCCAGAGATGGCCCCTGCCTTCAATACACCTTTACTCTTGCCATCTAGTGGATTCATAAGAGGGCACCTCTTTTGTCCCCCACTCCTCCATAAATGTTCAGTGAGTGACAATTCACCCTGGACCACTGTTCCCTCTCTCTTACCTTCATGAGTCATGGACCTCTAACACAACTCACAACAGTAAACAGACAACACACAGCCTTGACTCACTCCTTTCTTTACATATAACCAGTTTGACGATGTACCTGCATTTTTCACCTTTGCCCTTTGCCATCTGTATAATTTTGCTACAAATTTACAAAACTTAGCAGACATTCCATCTCCATCATTGAGATCAATAGCTTCTCTTGTAGCAAAGAATCAAAAATCATCCTGAAGTCCATAAAACTAACACATTTGTATTTTATGCTTAACAATCTGTAAATGAACCATATGATCTCTTGTTCTTATTTTCTGTCAGTATCTATCCTATTTGTTCCCAATTTTTCTCTGCTTTTCATATCTTTTATTTGAGAGAGGATATCCTAATATCATTTTACTTGCATGAAAGACTACCACTATTGTCCTGCTTCTCTTATATTTGTTTTATCAGCTTTCTTTGCAAGTAGAAATAGAAGGAGTTCACCAAGAAACAACTGGATGGAGAAGCTAATAAGGAAAATACAAGGAATGTAGACTGCGTGAAATTTGACAAATAATTTTAAACCTTAGCAGAATTGTATTAAGGACAAGAATTGAAGAAAAGACAAAATGTTTATAATAACATAATATTTGTGAGGCTCTATGAAGTTGTGAACAATCACAACAAATACAGAAATGGAATGAAAAACATATCATTTAAAATTGAATAAACCAAACACAATACACTTTAGTTTAATGATAATTGAGTTAAGTGTGTCTCTTTGTCCACACTGTTTATCAGCTTCAGTTTCCTTATATTATATGTAACACCAGAGTGTATGCTGCACTGCTGTGATATACTGATCATGTGCTGGATGGCAAAGAGCAATGCATTAAAAGAGAAAAGGTCAATAGACATAATCACTTTGTTCCTTCATCTCAGATTGCTTTTTTAGCATTCATGCACACTTCCAGAAAATGGTTACTTGCTCAACAGATACAACAATGCTTCCTAAAACAAGAAAGTGTACTGTGTCTCTGTTCTACATTGCATTATAATATAAGCACATTGCAATGGGGTTTCTCTGTCTATTTGAAGTGCATCTCAAGATTATTGAGCAGGTTTTATTATGTTCTTTTAGTTAAGGTCATACTGTGCTTGTAGACATGGTGACACGTGTTCCTTACTGAGGCTGCATGTAGTTAACACCAATGGCCAGACTATTATCGTTAAACTTGTGAGTTTTACTGCAGCTGGTGCTGAAATATTAGTAGCAGTCATAGATGTCTGATACAAGAAATAAGCTGTTTACTTTGAAACAACTACAACTGGTGTTTTCTCTGTCTGCTCATCTTTATGTGCAAAAGTGTAAATCAGTTATCACAGATATGAAAAACAGCTGCTGACATGATGCTTAACCTGCACACGTTGACATATACATGAGCTTGTCCTTTTGGGAGCTGCTATTACTGCAATATAGAGTCGGTAGATGGCACCATACATCTATTGTCTTCTACACAAGTCAGCAATACATCATATGAATAAGAAGTAGCTGTGCATAAGAAGTTTGCTTCGGCGGCTTCCCAAAACAATGGTGAAACAAGTTATGGAACATTTAGTAATACCATGAAAGAAACAATCATAAGGCTACACACACTCATAATGTGAATAAGATCACCTCCAGACATTCTAGCTAGCAAAACAGAAAAGGTAACATTGTGAAATTAAAAACAAAAAAAAAAGTTGAAGCATTTCTTTAAAACATGAATTCTTCATGAATGGGAACCCACTAGGCCCTGTGGCAAAAGCATAAGCAACAGTCTTGTGCTGGTACATTTTGTGTCAGAAAACATTTGCGGGTCACCAAGGTCACTTCCATTGGAATATCTTGCAGTAAGACCTTTCAGCAGGAGTTGTGTGTTGTGCCACTATTTTAAACAATACACTAAAACCCTTACAAAACTTTTATCTAAATATAGGCATGTTTATTCAAAATCCTGAAAAGCAAGAATGCTTTCAAGTGTCCTTTAGAGACTCAAATAAAACTGTCAAGCAAACCAAAATGTAAGCTAATCTTAGAATGGTTAATGGCAATAGTAAATTTACATACAGTATGTGTATTCTTCCCATGGCTCTGCTCAGGATTAAGCAGGCTCAGAAAATGTGTTTTCTTAATTTGAACAGAATATAAGATTTACGTAGCTACAGAAGTTTTATCTCCTGAAAGCTAAAATGCAATGAAATATCCTTATTGCTCAGCTATATTATATTTCTAATGTAAAAACAGAGAGATAGATCACCTGATTTGAAAGATACAATGGCATACAGTTTTCTGAGTGTATGTTGTGTGCCATAATGGAGACAAGTCAGATTACAGAAAGGTTGTGGAGGACTTCATCTTGTGGTGCAGGGACACTACCTGCAGCTCAACGTCAACAAGACAAAAGAGCTGATGGTGGACTTCCAGAATGTGTCAAGGAGCCTCTGAGACCAGTCACCACTCAGGAGGAGGACGTGGAAGTGGTGGATAGCTACAAGTACCTGGGAGTTCACATAAAAAGCAAACTGGACTTGTCTAGCAATACGGTAGCTCCATACAAGTAGGGCCAGAGCAGACTGTACTTACTAAGGACACTCGGGTATTTTGATGTGTGCTACAAGCTGCTGGAAATATTCTACCAGTCCATATGTGGCAGTTTGGTGTTCAACACTGCAGTCCCCTTGGGAAGCAACTTGAGCTCAAAAGAAACAAAATGCTTGAACAAACTTATCAGGAAAGCCTGCAACATCACATGTAGAACCCTGGACAGACTAGAAGGGTGGTGGCAAAATTGGATGCCATTATGAAAAATCCCCAATTCCAGGACACGCTCATGGAGCACATTTAACCACAGTCTTATTCCAATACGTTGAGCTAAGAAGCCTCTCTGGGGGTCTTTTCTGCCCACTGCTCTCAGGCACTTCAATGCTTCCTCCAAATGTACTCATTAAGTTCATTTTGAAATATCTGCATAATATACATTTATTTGTAAGTAATTATTTTTTATTGATTGATTGACTGTCTGTATTATTTGTCGTTTAGGTCTATATCCTTGTTTTTATGCTTCTGCTGCTTTATGCATACAAGTTTCTCCATGAGATTAATAAAGTTCATCTAATCTAATGTAGTCAAATCTAATGTACATATGCATGTACCGTATGTAATAATGAACAGAAGTTTAGAAATGTAACAAGATAAAAAATATACAATAACATTTCCATTTTGTGTATTATCAAATTTTCTCTTTATTTTTGTGCATTGTCTTTGCTTTAAATTTCACAAAAATTTCATACTAAAATACTTGGACTGCGGAATTTTATTACATATGCCTTGCACTAATCGCCTGAATCTTTCTATGAAGCTATAGCTGCATAATTTTGCAAATCTGGATCAAATGCAACTACAGAAATAATAGGAATATTTCTAAAAAATATGCATATTTAATTTGATCTCATTTAAGATGGATTTACTGTGAAGATAGTGTGAACACAACAAAGGCAAGTGCATAGGATAAGTGGTAAAAAAAATATCAGGTGAAGCAAAGAGGGAGATGGTGATGGGCTATCCAAAGGTTCCCCTAGCAAAGTAGTTTGGATTCTGTAGTTATAATATGCATCATATGAATATGTCTGCTGTATGATAAACAGAATAAGAGGACAGAGAATTGACCAAGAATTGCCATTTCCTTCTGTAAGGCAAATCCTTTCAGATTTTTCCAATATTTGTGAAATCAAGACTGGTATATAACAGATATACAGTATGTGTTGATAACAGATGACCCTATGGGTCTAATTCCTCTGACCAAGTGTCTTACCAGCATAATCAAATGAACGAGTAAACATTTTCTTAAACTTTAACAAGAAAAATATAAATTGTAATTATTGTCAGCAAACAAAAAAGCGAGGACCTTAGAAATAAAATAGGAAATCTTTCTTTACACCTAAGGTCAGAAGTAAAGAATCTAGGCATACTGTAGATTCAAAATATTGCACATTAAGCAAATTACTAAGACTGAATTCTTTCACATAAGAAACATTGCACAGGTTATATCACTACAAGATGCTGTAAAGTTAGTATTTGCTTTTGTCTTTAGCTATTTAGAATATTGCAATACACTCCTATCAGGATTACCAATAAAAGATTCAAGTCAGCTGCAATTAGTTCAAAGTGCAGCAGCAAGAATTTTAACTAAAAATAGATAATATGAACATATCTCACCAGTCTTAGGATCATTAAAATAGATGCCTGTATCTTTTAGGATTTATTTTCAAATACTTTTAATGGTATATATGGCTCCAAAGAATCTAGCTCCTTCTTATTCTTTTAACTGCTTAGCCCCTACATTTCTAATTGTAATCTTAGATCCCCTAACATTTGTCTGCTCAGTATTCCGACAGTAACCCATAAAGGAACTGGTAAGGTGGCTTTCTGTTTCTATGCATAAAAATTCTGAAATACTTTACCACTGGAGATATGCCAGGCCAGTACAGATGAACACTTCAAAAACTACTAAAACCCACCTCTTTAATCTGTCTTTATGATCACTTAAGAAATTACTAGCATCACTACCATTGCTTTGTACTGAAGAGAGAAAAAATTGATTATTTTTATTAAATGTAATTTAATTTGATATTTTTAGGCTAATCACTACTTGTACGTTTTCTCTTTTTTCAGCACACTGTGATGGTGCAGTGTGCCACTGCTCTCTCTCATAGGAATAAAGAATCAAAAGAGATCTCCTTAATATATCTTTAGTTTCTCCTAGACAACAATGAGATCAGACAGAAATTAAATGGAGACATGTTATTTTCTCTCATGCTTCTCAGATTTTTCTCCTGAGAAAAACGCCCTGGTAATTTCACAAGTGTCTCCTCGAGTTTCAGCAGAGATCTCAGTAAAGTCACAAAATGGGTTCAGATCTTTTCTTGACATTATTTTTGCAGTTTGAAAGGATTTGCATTGTGTGCCCAGCAATAAATGGTGAAATGTATGAACAGTTGTTTGTGGTAATAAAACATTTACTATGATTAAAAACTGTATTCCTTGCTTCTGAATAATACTATTAGTTGATAAAATTGATAATGCTGGGCTCCAATTAGATCACAGTCGTTCTGAAAGAAAAGGCAGGCAGTGTGGTGTGGTGGTTAAGATTTTGAATTTCAAACCCTGCAGTTGTAGGCTCAGACACTGCGTGACCCTGAGTAAGTCACTTCACCTGCCTGTGCTCCAATTTTAAAACAAAAGAAACTTGTATCTCAAATGTTCTACGCCACCTTGGATACCCTAGTAAAAAATAGCATACTAAAATATATTAATACTGTGCTGCAATTTTTAAAAGTATAATGAAAATACTCGGATATTTAAGTGCATTTGTTTAAAAACACACTTCAATTGTAATTTTGTACACTTAAAAAATATATTTTAAACAGAAATGAATTTTAGTTAAACATACTTGAACTTATGTATACTTGTTTGAAAGTACAGTTTGGTGTATTTTTGTATATGTTCAAAAATGAATTATTAATGTAACGTTTTTAGTGTACTTAAGCATATTTGAACCTAAATACTCTTGTTCACAAGTACAGTTTGGTATAATTTTTATGTACTTTAAAATAATATATTGTGAATGTAAACTTCCTTTTGTGGATTTAAACATACTAGTTCACAAGTAAAATGTGTTGTATATTTGGTATGAGATACATTTTAAACACTTTAATTTAAATATGTTAAGGGTCATTTAGCAAGAATTATCCATCCATCCATCCATCCTCTTCTGCTTTTTCGAGATCAGGTCGCGGGGAGCAGCTTGAGCAGAGATACCTAGACTTCCTGCCCCGCCAATTCTTCTATCTCTTCCAGGGTAATCCCGAGGTGTTCCCAGGCCAGCCGAGAGACATAGTCCCTCCAGCTGTCCTGGGTCTTCCCAGGGCCTCCTCCCGGTTAGACGCGTGCCCGAACACCTCACCATCTCATCAGATGCCTGAGGCACCTCATCTGACTCCTCTCGATGTGGAGAAGCAGCGCTCTACTCTGAGCCCCTCCCGGATGACTGAGCTTCTCACCCTATCTTTAAGGAAGAGCTCAGACACCCTGCAGAGTAAACTCATTTTGGCTGCTTGTATTCACAATCTCGTTCTTTCAGTCACTACCCATAGCTCATGACCATAGGTGAGAGTAGGAACATAGATCGACCGTAAATTGAGAGCTTTGTCTTATGGCTCAGCTCCTTTTTCACCACAACAGACTGATGCAGGGCCGCATCACTGCGGACGCCGACAGATCCACCTGTCGATCTCACACTCCATTCTTCCCTCACTTGTGAACAAGACCCCGAGATACTGGAACTCCTCCACTTGGGGCAGGATCTCACTCTCAACCATAAGAGGGCACTCCACCCTTTCTAGCTGAGGACCATGGTCTCGGATTTGGAGGTGCTGATTCCCATTCCAGCCGCTTCACACTCAGCTGAGAACTGATAAAGAGAGAGTTGAAGATCACAGCCTGATGAAGCAAACAGGACATCATTATCTGCAAAAGTAGTGACCCAATCCTGAGTCCACCAAATCGACCCCTCAACGCCTTGACTGCGCCTAGAAATTCTGTCCATAAAGATTATGAACAGAATTGGTGACAAAGGGCAGCCCTGGCAGAATCCAACTCTCACTGGAAACGGGTTCGAGTTACTGCTGGCAATGCAGACCAAGCTCTGACACCAATCGTACAGGGACCGAACAGCTCTTATCAGGGGTCTGGTACCCCATAATCTATGAGTACCCCCACAGGATTCCCCAAGGGACACAGGCGAACGCCTTTTCAAGTCCACAAAACACATGTAGACTGGTTGGGCAAACTCCCATGCACCCTCCAGGACCCTGCTAAGGGTGTAGAGCTGGTACACTGTTCGCGACCAGGACTAAAACCACACTGTTCCTCCTGAATCCGAGGTTCGACTATCTGACGGACACTCCTCTCCAGGACCCCCAAATAGACTTTTCCAGGGAGGCTAAGGAGTGTGATCCCTCTGTAGTTGGAACATACCCTCCAGTCCCCTTCTTAAATAGGGGACCACCACCCCAGTCTGCCAATCCATAGGCACTGTCCCTGATGTCCATGCGAGGTTACAGAGGCGTGTCAACCAAGACAGTCCTACAATATCCAGAGCCTTAAGGAACTCCGGGTGTATCTCATCCACCCCCGGGGCCCTGCCACCAAGGAGTTTTTGACCAACTCGGTGACCTCATTCCCAAAGATGGGGGTACCCATGTCCGAGTCCCCAGGCTCTGCTTCCTCATTGGAAGGCATGTTAGTGGGATTGAGGAGGTCTTCAAAGTACTCTCCCACCGACCCACAACGTTCTGAGTCAAGGTCAGCAGCGCACCATCCCTACCATATACAGTGGGGACCAGAATCTCCTTGAAGCCATCTGGAAATTGTTCTCCATGGCCTCCCAAACTCCTCCCACACCAGAGTTTTGGACTCCTTCTTCAGCTTGGCAGCATCCCTCACCGCTGGTGTCCTCCAACGGGTTCGGGATTGCCACCACGACAGGTATCGACCACTTTACAGCCACAGCTCCGTCAGCCGCCTCAACAATAGAGGCACGAAACATGGCCCATTCAGACTCAATGTCCCCTATCTCCCTCAGGATGTGGTGAAGTTCTGCTGGAGGTGGGAGTTGAAGCTACTTCTGATAGGGGACTCTGCCAGACGTTCCCAGCAGATTCTCACAACACGTTTGGGCCTACCAGGCCTGACCAGCATCCTACCCCACCATCGAAGCTGACTCACCACCAGGTGGTGATCAGTTGACAGTTCCGCCAATCTCTTCACCAGAGTATCCAAGACATGTGGCCGCAGGACCCACGACACAACCACAAAGTCGATCCTCAAACTGAGGCCTAGGGTGTCCTGGTGCCAAGTGCACATATGAACACCCCTAAGCTTGAAAATGGTGTTCATTATAGACAATCCGTGGCGAGCACATAAGTCCAATAACAAAACACCGCCGGGTTCAGATCGTGGGGCCATTCCTCCCAATCATGCCCTTCCAGGTTTCACTGTCATTGCCCACGTGAGAATTGAAGTCTCCCAGTAGAACGAGGGAGTCCTCACAAGGTATGCCCTCTAGCACCCCCTCCAGGGACTCCAAAAAGGGAGGAACTCCAAACTGCTGTTCAGCACATACACGCAAAAACAGTTAGGAACCGCCCCCACCTGAAGGCAGAGGGAGGCAGCCCTCGTCCACCGGGTAAACCCCAATGAACAGGTTCCAAGTCGGGGCAATAAGTATGCCCACACCCGCCAGCCTCACCGTGGGCAACTCTAGAGTGGTAGAGAGTCCAGCCTCTCTCAAGGAGATTGGTTCCAGACTTCAAGCTGCGCGATCGAGGTGAGCCTGACTATATCTAGCCGGAACCTCTCGACCTCGCAAGCACTAGCTCAGGCTCCTTCCCTTCAGAGAGGTGACATTCCACATCCCAAAAGCCAGTTTCTGTAGCCAAGGATCGGACCACCAAGGTCCCCACCTTCGCCACCACCAAACTCACACTGCACCCGACTTCCTTGGCCCCTCCCATAGGTGGTGAGCCCATGGGAAGGGGCCCCACATTGCCTCTTCGGCTGTGCCTGGCCGAGCCCCATGGGTGTAGGCCTGGCCACCAGGCGCCACCATCGAGCCCCACCTCCAGGCCTGGCTCCAGAGGGGGGCCCCGTGATCCGCGTCTAGGCGAGGTAAAACGCTGTCCAAAGTTTTCATTCATCATGGAAGGTTTGTTGAACCGCTTTGTCTCATCCCTCACCTAGGACCAGTTTGCCTTGGGTGGCTACCAGGGGCATAAAGCCCCAGACAACAGAGCTCCTAGGATCATTGGGACACGCAAAACCCCTCCACCATGATAAGGTGGCAGTTCGAGAAGGGGTTAGCAAGAATTATGCAATTTTTAAGAATTATACCAGTTTCATTTTGACAATAGTTTTAAGCTTCCATCCATCCATTGTCCAACCCGCTATATCCTAACACAGGGTCACAGGGGTCTGCTGGAGCCAATCCCAGCCAACACAGGGCACAAGACAAGAACAAACCTCAGGCAGGGTGCCAACCCACTGCAGGGCACACACACACACACACACACCCACACACCAGTGACAATTTAGGACCACCAATATACCTGACCTGCATGTCTTTAGACTGTGGAAGGAAAACTTTCTTTTAAAAATATTTT
The DNA here is from genome assembly GCF_016835505.1 of Polypterus senegalus. Classification (NCBI taxonomy): domain Eukaryota; kingdom Metazoa; phylum Chordata; class Cladistia; order Polypteriformes; family Polypteridae; genus Polypterus; species Polypterus senegalus. The sequence goes on from NW_024383735.1 coordinate 26,931, forward strand.
GCAAAGTGTTACAGAAAACTTTTAAAAACTTAATAAAACTTAAAAATATTGGATTTTGATACACATCAATATTAAAACCATTCAGTTGCCCGGATCTTATGGGTGAATTTTTTATTTTTGTGAACAACGCTTCTAGAATTCTGGCATTTTTCCTGACAAGCATGAGGTTTTACTGACTCTCTAAAAGGAGCAGTTTTACACTTCCTCTACTTAGCGAAATACCCATGGAGTTTTCACACTGGCTTGGTGGAGGTTGATTTCCTCCATGGAGTTTTCGATTCTCTTTCATGGACAGTAGACAACCCTGACTGGCGCTTTCCAATTTGGACTAAAAGCCCAATTTAAACCATGTGCAACAACAGAAGATGTAGAAAAACATCCTGGGATATTCTTAGACATTTTCAGCTCCTAGCAAATGCCTCTTTATGCTCACCACCATCCACATATCTCAGAAGCTAGCATCATAAAAGGTCTCATTCAGCTATAGGCTATTCCACTTATTGGCACAAAAGTTTGAAAATGCAAGTGGTGCTTTTGGTTTACAGTGCATTGAGAAGACTCTCACGTTTAAAAATCAGCAGCATGTCTTTCAAAACTCGTGCAGAGCCTGGAAAGATAAGATATGATTAACGACTCTGTGTTACCTGCAGAAGCTGGGATAAACAGTCTGTAGTTAGTAGAGACAGAGAGAGGTTGGGAGCATGCACTGATAGAGTGTTACTGCACCCTCTACATAATGAACCACCTGGATTGGGACCTGAGTGCAGTGGGTGACACATCAGCACCCCACTGGAACAATGTGAGATTTTTAGGGTGGCTAGAGTGCCAATCCTGCCACCAACCTACAAGTTTTCCCTGTAAGTTGGAGGACCTGCTTGCAGGGGTGGATGCAGGTTAACATCATACCCAGGCCTGGGTAAAAATGTTGATTTTCCAATTAATCATAATTTTTCGTTTAAATAATTCAGCATTGATTCTTAAAGTCTCAAGATTGATCTTATAAATCTTGCTCAATTACTGTATGTAGATTTTTGCTTATCTTTTTGGTGTCCAATCTAATAGATGTACATAATGTGAATTTTGAATGAGTGTAGTGTTGTAAAAAAGTTTTTCTTTTTTAAAGAGCAATGATATTTTGTTCCACATCTTCCAAATACTGATGTTAATTGTTAATTACTAATCAAGTATTTCTCCTTAAATGTTATTACATGCTTATGCATATGGTATGAAGTCACAATGTAGACACCCTTTAAATAAAGTGTTTCTGAAATTTGTCACATTATATTAATGTTCTCTATGCATAGGTAAGTAATTTCTGAAAAAGCCACCACTTTAAATATATGAATGCACGAGCAATCATTGTGAACCAGAATCAAATCGAATCTGGACATCAGTGCCAATACTCAGCCCTAGTACTTTGGCTACAATTCAACAATAAAATATTCAGTCATCTGATAAATGAAGTTCATATTTCACTTGCACATGCATTTAGTACCCTATCTTGAAATACATTTAATTCACAATTATATTCCCAAAACATATCCTTATTTAGGTATACCTCACATTCCAAGTAGCTGTCCAAAGACTGGCAGGTCTATATGAAAACAATATCATTTAAATTATATTTAAAGCAGATAAATGGGTATCAAAAATGTTTAGCCAAGACTAAAGTTTTAAATGTATTTAAACATGGCATTATTGTAGGTGTCAAATGTGCTAGAAAACTTGCATCAGGCTTTTCATATGATAACTGTGTCATGTGAGAACTGAAAATGAGCAACTACTGGGAAGAAACATAAACCAATGGTGAAGTATGGAGTAGGAAACAACTATTTTATTAAGGTTTATGAACAGTAATAGGCAATCTAAAGTATGCCAACCAACAACAAACATCAGTGATGCATAAAAAGGAATTAGAGGGAAAAAATAATGGGTACGATGAGCTACGGGATTTAAATATTAGACACTAAAGCATAGTAAATAACAAATTTCCTTGCCTGGTGAATCCTGGTTCCTGTTGTGTCCTATAGGGGCCGAACGGACAAAACTGAATATGTACACCAAGTTCCACATGCTTCCCTTTATAAATCTCAATGAACATGAAATTTAATGCGTGTGCACACGCCTACAGCCCCACCCCAACTCCTCCCAGAATTGTGCATATTTGAATAAGAATAGATAGATAGATAGATAGATAGATAGATAGATAGATAGATAGATAGATAGATAGATAGATAGATAGATAGATAGATAGATAGATAGATAGATAGATACTTTATTCATCCCAAGGGGAAATTCACATACTCCAGCAGCAGCATACTGATACAAAAACAATATTAAATTAAAGAGTAATAAAAATGCAGGTAAAAACAGACAATAACTTTGAATAATGTTAACGTTTACCCCAGGTGGAATTGAAGAGTCGCAGTGTGGAAACTGAATGTTCTCTTCGTTCCCTTGTACTAATTCATATCTGAGAAGTAAGCTTTACTAAACCATGCAAAAGCATGCTTTGTTTTAGCAAAAGAAAATATTTGTGCAAAGGACTCAAGGTCTGAGCATTCCACACATGAGTCTGCCTTATCACGTTTTCCCCTAGCTTACATCTGAACGCCATAACAAAAGGAGCCAAGAAATCAAGTTTTACAAGGGACGCTAAAGGGGCTCAAGGTTTGTGTATAATAAATGTGTTGACTGTTGCATTTTCTAATGATATTAAGTCACGCATTCTAGGGGTATAAAACGGACCCCACCCAACAGACGGGTTCAGAAGAGCCCTGACGCTGTCATGTATATTTGATTGTCTGCTTTTCTGAAACTCTTCTCACCGAGACTCTGAAAAATAAAGCTGCTTTATAACCGCACCTGTTGTCTGGTCTGAGTTTTCGTCCACAGTAGTGTGGGTGAGGAACGATTTCCTCAGTCTGTCAGTGGAGCAGGACAGTGACAGCAGTCTGTCGCTGAAGCTGCTCCTCTGCCTGGAGATGACAGAGTTCAGTGGATGCAGTGGATTTTCCATGATTGAAAGGAGCCCGCCAGCGCCCGTCACTCTGCCACGGATGTCAAACTGTCCAGTTCCGTGCCTACAATAGAGCCTGCCTTCCTCACCAGTTTGTCCAGGTGTGAGGCGTCCTACTTTATGCTGCCTCCCTAGCACACCACCTCGTAGAAGAGGGCACTCGCCACAACAGTCTGATAGAACATCTGCAGCATTTTATTGCAGATGTTGAAGGACGCCAGTCTTCTAAGGAAGTATAGTCAGCTCTGTCCTTTCTTACACAGAGCATCAGTATTGGCAGACCAGTCCAATTTATCATCCAGCTGCACTCCCAGGTATTTATAGGTCTGTACCCTCTGCACACAGTCACCTCCGATGATCACAGGATCCATGAGGGGCCTGGGTCTCCTAAAATCCACCACTAGTTCCTTGGTTTTGCTGTTCAGGTGTAAGTGGTTTGAGTCAAACCATTTAACACAGTCCTTGATTAGGTTCCTATACTCCTCCTCCTACCACACCTAATGCAGCCCATGATAGCAATGTCGTCAGCGAACTTTTGCATGTGACAGGACTCGAGTTGTATTGGAAGTCGGATGTATATAGGCTGAACAGGACCAGAGAAAGTACAGTTCCCGCGGTGCTCACAATGTCAGACCTGAAGTTCCCGAGGCGCACATACTGAGGTCTGTCTGTAAGATAGTCCACGATCTATGCCACCAGGTATGAATCTACTCCAATCTCTATCTGCTTGTCCCTAAGGAGCAGAGGTTGGATGGTGTTGAAAGCGCTAGAGAAGTCCAGAAACATAATTCTTACAGCACCACTGCCTCTGTCCAAGTGGGAGAGGGACCGTGTAGCATATAGATGATGGCATCCCCCGCTCCCACCTTCTCCTGGTATGCAAATTGCAGAGGGGTTGAGGGCGTGGTGGACCTGTGGCCTCAGGTGGTGAAGCAGCAGCCGCTCCATGGTCTTCATCACATGTGACGCCAGAGCGACAGGCCGGAAGTCATTCAGCTCACTAGGACGTAATACCTTTCTCACCATCTCAGAGTCCTTCAGGTGTCTTTTAGCAAACTCTATGCGGGCTGTTATGTGTCTTGCCTCTCCTCAGTGTGTGGAGACAACCAGGCACTGCTCATCACTTGTCCAATACAGTCCCACAGTGAAGCATGGCGGTGGCAGCATCATGCTGTGGGGGTGTTTTTCAGCTGCAGGGACAGGACGACTGGTTGCAATTGAGGGAAAGATGAATGCGGCCAAGTACAGGGATATCCTGGACAAAAACCTTCTCCAGAGTGCTAAGGACCTCAGACTGGGCCGAAGGTTTACCTTCCAACAAGACAATGACCCTACTAAGCACACAGCTAAAATAACGGAGTGGCTTCACAACAACTCTGTGACTGTTTTTGAATGGCCCAGCCAGAGCCCTGACTTAAACCCAATTGAGCATCTCTGAGAGACCTAAAAATGGCTGTCCACCAATGTTTACCATCCAACCTGACAGAACTGGAGAGGATCTGCAAGGAGGAATGGCAGAGGATCCCCAAATTCAGGTGTGAAAACTTGTTGCATCTTTCCCAAGAAGATTCATGGCTGTATTAGCTCAAAAGGGTGCTTCTACTAAATACTGAGCAAAGGGTCTGAATACTTAGGACCATGTGATATTTCAGTTTTTCTTTTTTAAGAAATCTGCAACAATTTCAAAAATTCTTTTTTTGTCTGTCAATATGGGGTGCTGTGTGTACATTAATGAGGAAAAAAATTAATTTAAATGATTTTAGCAAATGGCTGCAATATAACAAAGAGTGAAAAATTGAAGGGGGTCTAAATACCCACTGTACATAAGCAAATTCATTCTCTGAAGGCACCTTTATAATGTATCTTTAGCACAAAGTACCACAATGGATTGATTCTCTGCTCTTCACATGGCTCTTTGAAGTGACACACTATCCTTAAAAGGACTTATTCAGCACCATTGCAATAGTAATATGCGTGCAGCTGACCTCTCTGATTACATTTGGAAAACCGGACATTGCTGTGAATTGCACTTTCATGTTTCCCAGTTCAACCACAGTGTAAGGAAATCTTATATATCTGGATGACAAGCGGATAATACCATCCCCTAGAGCTGGCATGGCTCAACTCAGTGATGGTTGTGAAATACCTGACTGGTCAGCAAGTTCACGCTTGAAAAGCTCAGAAAACCCGAGTGAACACAACTTACAAAGAAGCAGGTAGAACACAATTCCTCAAAGTCTGTCTTTGTAAAGCTGATGCCATTTCAACATGCAGCTCTAGGTGGATAACTCCTGGAAATCAAAATGGTCTTAGAAGCCAGACATTATCACCAGTAAATATGTGCTCTCTTCTGATTTTTCCATTTGTGATGTCTTCTAGTAATGTTAAAGCAGATATTGTAGTTGGAATAGTTTGACCATTCTGTGCATCATTATATTGTTACAGAATGAGTACAATTAAGTGAATTACATTTGTAAACAATAAGCAATTAATTTCAGTATATTTGATAAATTCCACGTCATTCTCAAAAAGGGAGACCACACAGAAACAGTACTGTGGACGCTGGTACCACCAGTTTGCAAATTTGAGCAGAAACATGCATATGCAAAGTGAGGGGCTGCCGTGAAAGTGTGTGTGGAAATGGGCGATGCAACAATTTTGTGCTTAAGTACCATTTATACATGAGGCCACCAGATATAAATAAACAGCATTAATCTATGGAACTGAAGTCAACAATCCGACGTCTGTCAGGGTTGCACACAGGGTTGGGTTGTGTATGGTAGAGGGAGAAGCTTCTCTTTGCAGAAGAATAATGCTTCATTTAAGACAGCGTTTCTCAACCTTTAAGTGTTTGTGAGCCAAGTTTTCATAACAGTTTTAATCGCACCTCCCCTAACGTTTTTGAAACGTAGATGCATATCTTATTATATCTACTTAACTTTTATTGACATTTATCTAACTCTATATTTATTTTTCTAGTATCAGAATGTAGTTTAAGTTAATTTGTTTTGGTTTCAAAAGATGTTTTTTCGTATTTTTGATTCTTGTTTTCTTTTTTCCCCATCTTCATGCCCCCTTTTTTGTTACTTCGTGCCCCCCTAGGGGGGTCTGCCCCACAGGTTGAGAACCACTGATTAAAGAAAGTCAGGAAAGTTTGCAACATGAACTTAAAAAGTGAGTGAAGTTTAGTGCTGTGACCAACACCTGGACTTGTAAAGGAAGCCACAGAGAAAGTTAACTCAAATCACTTTGAAGGACCTAAAAGTTCAGAAGTAGTGAAAATATAAGGTGACTATTTAGGTGGTAATAATTAAAACCATTACTCATCCATCTATCTATCTATCTATCTATCTATCTATCTATCTATCTATCTATCTATCTATCTATCTATCTATCTATCATTCCAAAATTAAAGAAACCTTAACCATATAATGATGTATGATTATGGAATTATCATGTTTTGGAGATCACTTTCCTTAACAAAATTTGTCACCTACCTTAAGTTTAAGGAAAAATAGATGAAGCACAACACCTGAAAGCTTCGAAAGAAAGAGTGTTTCACTCTGCTAAAAATTAACCTTACAAGAAGATTTACCTATCAGCAGAACAATGGTCCCAAACAAATAACTGACACAAAATAGGCAGGGATAATTAATAAAAAATGAAATATTCTCGAGTGGCATGATTAAATTCACAGACTAGGTAATACTGAACTAGTGTTATACTTGGAAAAGGGATGTCCATAAGCACACATTAACAATTTAATTTGTTTGCTTTAGGAAGCTAATCCCAAATCAATCACATAAACATTGACAATTACAAAATGTACAAAATTGTTGCGTTTAACTTACTCACAAACAGCTCCATTTTAGCTGACCTCTTTTCTTCAGTAACAGAGTTGAAAGCCTCACAGGTGTAATCGCCTGTATGATTTAATTGGACTGATTTGATTAAGTACACCGCTCCTTCACCTATGTACGTCCCATTCAGATACCAGGTAAAGATAGCAGGGGCTGAGACACAGCAGAACATGTCAACTTGACTTCTGCTCCAACAGTTACATCTGATGATCCACTAATAGACACTTGCTCAGGTCCATCTGCAATACAAACACAAAATACATAAGACTATTTTACTAAAAGTGTCTCAATCAACAAAATATTTATCTTCACTTACTATTGACATTATGATATTATGTAATGATTGAAATTGTAAGGGACAGCACAATGACACAATGGGTAGTGCCTTCACCTCATAGATCCTACATTCTCAAGTTGAATCCTGGATCTGGATTTAATCTATGTTGATTCTGAATGTTCTTTTTGTCGGCATGGTTATTCTGGTTTTCCTTTAACGTGCTCAAAATGTGCAGATAGGGTTAATAGGTGTTTCCAGACTAATAATTATAATAATAATTACATTTAAATAGCACATTTCTCACAACTCAAAGAGATTAGAGAGGAACCACTTCAACCACCACCAATGTGTAGCATCCACCAGGATGATGCAACAACACACATTTTGTGGCAGTACGCACACCACACAAGCTATTAGGTGGTGAAGTGGTGAGAGAAAAAGGCAATTAGAGAGTGGGGATGATAAGGGGAACAGAATGGACATGGCTGTGATTGGCAATTTAGCCAGGACATCGGGATACACCCTGCTCTTTTTGAAAGATGCCCAGGGATCTTTATTGAGCACAGAGAGTCAGGACCCCAGTTTTACGTCTCATTCAAAGGACGGCACCATATTTACAGTACAGTGTCCCCATCACTGCACTTGAGGCATTAGGATCGACACACAAACCACAGGGTAAGTGCCCCTGCAGGTCTCACCAACACCTCTTCCTGCACTAACCCAAGCTTTTCGTAGCTGGTATCCCATCCAAGTGTTGGCCAGCCCTGAACATACAGTACTTAGCTTCAAGTCGAAGACCTGTTCTGAAGTGCATGTGGTGTGGCTGTGTGAATGTGCCTTGTGATAGATTGATGCCCTTTCCAACACTGTTTACTGCCTTGTGCATGTGCTGCCAGGACAGGCTCCAGTTGCCAAGAGATGAATTAATTGAGTCTAAGCATGCTATTTCTATGACATTTTGATGTAAATTACAGTGAGAATATTTGTTAAATAACATTTATTTTGAGAAGAGCTTTTAATAGTGAGCTCCAGCTTAAGAATTTTAAATAAACGGCACAATTCAGTTTTAAAAGATGTGTTTACAATAAATGTGTTTATTTTCAGCCAAAATAATCTTATTAATGTAAAATGATATTTCCATTGCAGATTATCAATATATATAAGTACCTTGTCTACCATAAACCACACCACTATAAAAAATCTTTACACATGCATGCCTTTCTTCTCCACTACTAAATCTTCACAAAAATAACCCCTCAAAGGTAAAATGGTGTATAAGTATAATACAATTTATTCTGGAGGCATTTAATGGAGGCAGGAGTTGCTCTGAAAAGGCTGAAGCCATTACTCTTTGTAATGTTATGCCCAGATCTCTCAAAGTACTGTCATCAAATGTCTTTTCTCATTTTAAGACTTTCAGTATGTGTCAAAGAAAATAATTTTATTGCTTGTTGTATTCTCTGGCCAGTAGACCAACAGTGCATTTTAAGTAGATTGCTTGATATAGTGCTTGTTATTAATCTACTTCTTCACATAACAAGGTATTGAAGTATAAAGCACATCAGTGGCCACACTTGTATCTGGAAGTGTACTGTATAAACACAGAGTAAGAGTTAGTGTACTTTTCACTGTATCTTCTGTATTTCAAATAGAATACCCAACATTTAAATATATTTCAGAATAACACAGGGAGTAAGCAGTGAACATTTCTCTCTCTGGTTTCTAGTATATCACTAAACAACATGGACCCTAGGTGACCAGAAACAAGGTTAATTCCTCTGAGCACAAAACGTTAAAGATTATTTACTTACAGCTGACAGTCAATGTATATACTTCACTGCTCATCTTGCTGACTGGGTTGGATGCTGTACACTTATAACCACCATTATCTGACCGCAGTACAGGATTAAAGGACAGTGTTTTACTGTCTGCAGACAAGGTGATGTGGCCAAATGGAGAGACAGGCTGATCGTTCTTTACCCAGTGTATTGAATCCACCTGTCCAGATGCATCACAGGTCAGAGAGAAATTCTTGTTTTCTATTGGCTGTCCAGGTTTGGCCGTTATCGTGACATTAGAAACAAGTTCTGTAAAGAGAAAGACCACAACAAACATCAGCCACACAATGACTCAAGAAAGAAAAAGGCGTGACCTTCAGTTAATTAATTGATTTTCCAAAGTGATAATGGTATGATTAAAAAATCAAGAAGACATTGGCTGAACATAGAAATTAAAAAGGTTATTTAAAACCAGAACTGTAGATCGCTGAGGCTACAATAGAGCTAACCAGTATACACATGTCACTGGCAACTATCACATACATTCATATGCTTATTTAATTGTATTCATATTTTTTTTTCTTTTCTTTGAAATTGCAAATCCTCATCTTTCTAACATCAAGGAATACAATATATTACATAAAATGGATTCCTTTCTTTTCATTTACAGGATAATTAGTTGTGATTTAGTAATGTTAGCAAAAGGGTGTCACTATCACATTTGATTTTATATGTTGGTCTGATAACCTTTGTCTTAAGAACATAAACTATCTAAAAATTGTCAAAATTAGCAGTAAAACTATTGGTTTGCACCAGCCCTCTATCACTGAGTTGTGTCACAAACAAGTTAGAAAGAAGGGTGACTTAATTTTGTCAGATATTAGCCATCCTTTTTATTTCATTTGATGCCATCAAGCAGCAGATTTAGGTTCCAAACAGTAAAAGCATCAGATGTAAACGTTTTTGGCATTTTGCATTTTGAATTCTAGCAGTCATAGGGATCTTTCTGAATTCGTAAATACTGATATGTACTGTTACAGGCAGTAATTTTAATTTGTAGAAATCTTGTGGGTATATATACTGATTATAAAAATGAGTGTCATATGTTGCTCCTCGGTTTATTTATTTATTTTTTGCATTTGTTTAACAATATTCTATGATTTTTGTACTTTTCTTCTACAAAAATCCTTTCAGATAATAATATCTACCATATTTGTAGCGAAGTCTAACAGAAATCTTCACTTTTAAATGTCCCCTGGTACCTTAATGTTAGAGCTTTTCAGGTAAATATCAATGTAAACAATCAGCCATCCAGTCTCAAAACCACTTACTCTAACGCATATCAACATTATTAAATTAGTGTCTATGCAAAAAGATATTTGTGAAAAAATACAATTGAACCTAATGGGAATATTCTGAGCCTTATATAAATTTAGTCAAAATTTAAGAGAAAGGGCTATTTTGTGACTAATTTTACTATTTTTTTCTAAAAAATAGTGTTATAAAGATGCATGTGAGTCTGTAATAGAATCCCAGCTTCCTTCCTTTTGTCTTCCCTTTCTATCCTTCTTCCTGATTATTTTCTCTTTCATCCTAGTACACCCAGTAATCAGCAAGGAGTGCACAAATATAAACCCATCATCTTGCTTATCTTGGATTCAGAAGACAGCTATAACAGAAGTGAGAGTAAACAAGATCAAAAAGTAAGAACGGAGTGGACACGTTTCATTTCAATACACTAAAGCCACAGATTAGCTGAGCTTTGTTTACTATTAGTATCATTGAAGTGTACAGCTTACTAAAAGAAGTACACAAAGAGAAATTGTGTCAGGAATGAGTGCAGGTGTTTTTCCTTTTTTCTTTTCTATCACATTTTATTGTTGCTGGTCTGAAAACAAAAAGCAAATTGTGACAGACATAACTGACAGATCACACTTCTTGTCAGACTCTGCCGACTTCAAAAGACAGACATGGAAAATGTGCGGGCCACAACTAAATAAAGAAAATTAAGGAAATGGCTTGAAAGGTATTTTTGGATTTAATAATAGGAATAAAAATAATGACACCTGGGAACTATAATATCTAATTTTTTCTTAAAGTATGGAAACAATGACAGATTGGATATGGGTCAAAATGCATGCCACAAGTATTTCTGTAAGGTAAAAATTGTTTTCATTGACCAGTGTATAAAACAAAGTGGAATCGAGAATGACCTGAAGTAATTATTTTATGCACTATTCAAGTGGACAAAGATAACATGGTAGATTTTGATATCTCTTAGATTTGCCCTCTATATTATTTTACTCTTTCGTGGGTTTTATGTAACAAAAGTCTATTGCTTAGTGTATACAACTGAAGCTAATTAAAATTTATGTGATGTTCTTTTTGCATTTCTTTTAAGATTGTAAAAAAATCAAAAACATCAGATCTTCATACCTTTCATATTTGTCTTCCCTGCGTTTAAAAGATTAAAAGCATGTTTAAATCCTATGGCAGGGCTATTCAATTACAAATTCAGTTACACCAGATTTTCAGACAAAGAAATTTAGCTGGGCCAGACATTTTCAGCAGCTGGTAAGAAGAAGGTAAACCAACATAAATAAATGCATGAAAAACAAGTAATGTTTATTAATCGTTTCCCTTTTAACTGTGGTCACATTTGACACAGGTGCATCACAAAGTGCACAAAAAACAATAAAAAAGCTATACCTGAACAGAATCTGAGGTACTAGCAATACTTTTTTTCCAATTTTGAAAAAAAAATAAATATTTTTCATACTATATTTCAAAGTGCATAAAACCAAAAAGTGCACAGTATTAGCAATAACATTTGTTACCTTTTGAAACCCTTTGAAATAAAATTTATATTTTGGTCATATATGACCTAGACAGATCACAAAGTGCATTTAACAGAATAAGAACTATCAATGATATCAAGCTATAAAGAGGCAGACAGTCCTAATGATATGTTTTGTTTATTTAGTGAAAAACAATGTTTAAAATTTGAAACTGATAAATTGTCAAGTATAATAGTAATAATAACAACATTTGACATTTATATAGAGCTTTATTCCCTACTCAAAGTGCTTTGCAAACTACACACAATGAGGACCCAGAATGTGAACCCCTAAACTACCATTGCACCACCTAAGTAGTTGTACTATACTGCATAATATTGTGCTTGATAATTTAAAATTACAAATACAGAAAAAATAGTATCCACTTGTTAATAATAAGCTTTGCATTCTACAAAGAAGTTATTATGTAGTCCTGCAAAGCAATCAGTGCTTAATTTGATTGAGTTTTCAAAATTGAGTTTGTATTTTCATCAACTGCAGTCTTTCTAATTTGTTCTTTGCTTTGAGTGTCAATTGCCAATCGCCATCCTCGTAACAGCCATGAATATGAAGGATTGAAGTGTGTGAGTGGTGGGCTAACCGATCATATTAATAGAAGTGTGGAGGCAGTGCTTATCAGTAACAAGGCTCTCATTAGAGCAACAATTAGATTCATTTGCAAAAACACATTCACAATCACTTGATGAAACTGGAAAACAACTAAGACTCAGCACACAATTGCTTACAGAATCATTCAATATGCAGTCAATGCCATGATCAGCTGGAGCAGTCGAGGTGCTGATACAACATATAGGCATGTACTGTGACCAAAAAAAATCCCTATATCATGGACTACTACCACCACTTCTAGACACACAGCAAAGAGCTGCATTGTGAGTTGAATGTTGATTGAATACATGGTCTGCACTACTGCAGGAGTTTATGTATTAATTTCTAAAGACTTGAAAATGTGTTTCTCAGTTTCTCTTTGCATTTCTGGTGGGACCATGGGCTTGTAGTATACAGTGTCACCCTAAAATAAAACTTTGGTTCCTTAAACAGAATCCTCGTCCCCATACCACACCCTTATATACTATACCGTCCCATCGTTCCCTCGAACCATCCATAAATGTTCCTCTGTTCTATGTACTACCCCTTTCTTCCTTCTAGCATTAATGACTTCCCCTGACAGCAGTCCTCTGTGCCACTCTCTGCCCTCCCACTAGACTCAACAGACTCTCGATCACCAAGGCCTGGCCGGGATGCTACAATATTTAATTCACCAGATGTTCTTGAAAACTCTTGCCAGTGGTGAGGTATGCTAAAAAACACAATGATATATGCACCATTACTCACGGATAAGATGGTGTGCAGAATGATATTTTATCATTCACACACAGTTTTATTTTCATTTTCTGTTCAAAACGACCCCTCAGCCTGAAGAAAATGATCACTACATATAAGTATTCTAGAGGTGTTATAGTGCTATTGGTTAATTGGATTTGTCAGAAGTACTATGTAACTAAGTACTTTTCTGTATACAACACATGTGTATTTTGATATTTAAAAGCCTGAACCTCATTTTGGGCCTGTGCACACTGGAAATCCTGCCAGCTGAGGTTGGAGTCAGGCTGACTAGGGTGAATCCTATTTCTGAGGCTTAGACCAAGTAAATCACAGGTTTGGTTGTGCTATTTTGGAGACCTATTTGATATTTTTGTCAGTTTTATGCTGCTGTATCATATATATACGTTCTTGTTTTCATTCTTTCAGAGAGAAGACACATGATGTATATTGGTCAGACAATACTACTATTATTACTACTACTACTTCTTCCTTTTATTTAAAGTTTTACATGCTGGTAAACAATTATGTATTGTACTGTACAGTGGTACAAAATAAGACCAGAAAACAATAAATCATGACTGTTGGTGAAAGCAAATCTATGGGGATCCCAAATGGATTACCAAACCCCTATCAGAGCACTCTACAATGTATTATGGTATGCCAGTGTTCCTCAACTACTGATTGCCATGACAGGAAAAGCCACTTCAACCCCCATTTCAACTGCACCGTAATAATTGACAGTGCAGTGTCAGCAATGGTTGTCCAGGAGTCCAGAAGCCATAAAGATTGAGAAATATTGCTATAGACAAGCACCCTTTGATATCCCAAAAATAACTCACAATGCCCACTAGAGGGAGGAAAACCTTTTAATCCTTGACTAGTCAAGAAAGAGCTAACAATTTTTAAAAAGAAAATATTTTAAAAAATGCTCTGACAAAAAAATTATCAGAGGAGCACAAAGGCAAAAGGAGTCGTCTAAAAAAAAAAAGGCAATCCAAGGCAAACAAATCCCAGAACACAGTCAGGTCAGTGAGGTCAAAAACAGAGCAGAAGGTAAAAAATCTGGAAAATTCAAAGAAAGCATAGAAAATCACAACGGAAACTGACCAACTCCAGCATATTCAATGAGCCACAAATACTTGTTTTTCCAGCCTTTATAGTGCTGAGGGCAAGTCCTCGACAGTGATAGGCAGATGGGGAACCATAAAATACATAGATACACAGAAACTAAAAGAGCAACAATGTTAACACAGAAGAATCAAAATTAACAAAAAGGTACAAAAATGAAATTGAACCCCAGTTGGGGTGAACCCTGGCTAATACATAAAAGCTGGAAGAAACAGAAGTCTGAGCTAGCCAACTGTTATTTAAATGAGAAGTTTCCATGAGGGATTCCTAAGAAACAACAATACCACTGGGGCCATACTTGTGCCATCATAGCATAGCAAACAGTCTTTGTTTTGCCACATTGCTAATATATAAGTCCACGTGAAGGTCAGTTAGAGTGACTTTGCCAAATTACTACTGAAATTAATAGCTAGGTATGACCACAATGCTGGCAGAAAAAATAACATTTTTAGCAAAACAAATTGTTAATTGATTTATCCATTTTTAAATCATAAATTATTAAAAGTTATTCATATTTTGCATTTCTTGTGGCTATAATCATTGCTTAATCAAGTACTAAATACCTTGTGTACAAGCCGCTTGAAAGGAAATAGGACACTGTGCTAAAATTCAGAATTAAATAACCAATTATTGAGTTCTGTTAAAACACAGTATATTATATAACTTTGAATTCTACCTACTATGATTAAATCAATGTACTTTAAGTTCACATCATTCATGACAAAATTACAGGGAAAGTACTTGAAGTACAGTACATTAAATGAATACAAAATTGTCTAAAGTCAAATACAGTATCTCTATATATAATCTTCATTTGGATCTTGATCTTTGTCCTCGAATGAATTAGAAGAAGAAGCACTAGATGGCAGTAGAGAGACAGCTAAAACATAGGCATTGCATTAAGAATCTCCTCCAGGCTTATACTTCTGAAGACTGTAGTACTCCAGTCACACCTCAAAACACAGACATTCAAACTAAACAAATTGTTGTGCTTTAAATTAACTAAAGAGATCTTCATTTAGATCTTGATCTTTGTTTGTCCGTGAATTCCACACATGCGTAGACCACCTTCCAGTTTATTATGTTGTTGTTACTCACGGATGTCAACAATGTGCCGTAATAACGAAAGGGGTGGTGGACAGTGTTACGCTGGTTAGCTCCTGAGGCCTGGTTAGAGAATGAGATTGCGAAGATAAAAGGTATGCGTGCCTATGTAACATATGAATGAAAGAAAGACAGTGGGTAAATGAATGACAACGTAACAGCACGTTCGGAAATTATTATTGTTACGCTGTAGCGGCGAAAGTGCGCGATCTCACAGTTGTACCATGGCTTGCTCACATGTCAGTGAAGTGATCCCTATTTATGTTTTAAAGAGCCTGGATACCTATGTGTCCCCTTTATAACCATTGCTCCATGTATATTGCCTTACTCATTGGATTGCCACAAAGCAACCTGCGAGACTGGAGAAAGGTTGAGAAGACATCGTTAGAGGAAACGATAGCATTGTGAAACGAGATGGACTGTGAACGGACAGAAGCAGAAATGCTCCTACACCACCACATAATTACTATTTGGACAGTAATTCCGAGTAGGCCGTTCCTATCGAATCAATGTCCAAGGGTTTTCTTTTGTAATTTTGTTTCCCTGATAAAAATCATAATGTTGTGCGACGAAGGGCCCAGTTCACAACTGGCAGCCGCGTTTAAACAGGAAGCCCTTCACAGACAATTTTAACATGCAATGTAGTTGGGCACATGGCTAGTGAGATAATAACAGTATGTGATCTAACATAATTAAAGCACTATAAAATGATACATGATGAATTAATAAGGTAGGAGGCAGATTATTAAAATGTCTAATTTACAACATATTTTGGCAGGAAATTTACACAAATTCTACCATTGCAGGTTGTTAATTGTTCTTATGCATCCTTAAAATAAATTAATGAGTTAGATGTATGCATCTCTGGCTGGAAAAACATTTTACATTATTTGTGTATGTATCAGAGCAATACATTCTCCCATATGTTGGATAAATAGTGTCTTAATAATAAGCATTGCATAATTTGGGAATTCAAAACACTGGCAGTTTGGTTAGATTATCCTCTTCTAACCTGGGCATGAGATGGTTGATGAACACAAGAGAAGATACATCATAATTGTTCAGCAAGTAAACCAATCCAATCAGCAGGGTGCCTGAACTGGATTACAGTTCAAGATGTGTGTTAATTAGAACTGGTGAATCAAAGTATGTTACATGTGTTACATGATGTCACCAATGTTTCCTTCATTATGACCTATGACAACTCAATTCTGATTTTAATGAGAAAGAATTTTTCCAGGTGTGATGGAAACAGATCGGCAGCGAGCCCAAAACTCCAAATACAAATTCATAAATACAGACCCAGGTTCAGTTAACACAGTGACTGTGTGACGATGCGGGTTCTGCTCCATGCTCCCATCCGCTGTTGGGAGCCCTTGAACCCATCACCGTCGATAGTTATAACCGAGATGAGCCAAGCAGTGAGGCAACATAGCAAGGGGATGGTACAAAAGTGCAAAGTGCTTTTATTTACAATCAAAACAAAAGTGTTCCAATAAAGTAAAGTGCAGTGCATTCAAAGTTCCAATAAATAAATAATCCGTAAAAGAAATGTGAAGGTTTAAAACAATGCAAAACAATCCTTTAAAAAGATGATGAGGTTAAAACATTGCTGGAAACAGTCCTTTAAAACAATAAGCCCGGTGCTTCTTTTATTCTAGCATCTCACCTGCTTCTCCCGTTTGGGCCTGAGATGCTCTCTCTGCAGCTGTCCTTCTCTCACTCACACTGGAGGTCTGGAGGCCGTCCAATCCTGGCTTCGGTCACACACTCATCCCAGGCCTGAGACTTGGAGTCCTTGCCAGCCAGGATGCTCACAACAAGGACTTCTCAGCCAAGTCTCCCGACTCCGCTTTCTTCAACAGCGAGTCACCTTCCTTGCTAGTCACTCCCGCTCTTCTCCAAGTGCTCAGCGGGAGCGATTACAATCAACTGCCCTAGGTGCTAGCTAAACACCACGCTAGAGCCCACAGTCCTGAGCCTGATCTCTCGCTCACCTTTGCGCGCTCTCTCGCTTTCACCGGCTTTCTCCTGCTCCGTGCTCTCCAGCAACCTCCGTCTTTCTTTCCTCTCTTTTCCATTCATCCCTCCTAGACGACTCACGCTTCTATATATGCCGAGAGGCCATAGCAGCTGCAGCACATTACCAACCCCAGGAACAATCACAAATATGGGCAGTCCCTCACCTGTGCACTAGGTGAGAACGCCCACACCGCAAATCGCCCGAGATCCGCTACAGCCACCACACCCCTCGTTAAGCGCGAGTGTGATGATTATTTATTTTAAAAAACTGGCCTTTGCTGAGAGAGCTGTGGACCCATAACAACACAGACTGGCATTCTGAAACAAAAGGGTTACCACAGTTTGGTATGTTATATCAGCAGAAGGTGGTTACTTTAATGAATCAAAAATCTGAGTAAAATTCTGTACACTCAATGATTCCTTGACTTATTTTATATTGGCTATTATTTATTTGTTCTCTGCCTTGAGTTTATGAAGCATTAAAACATTAAACTGCATGCATTTCCATACAAACTGAAAAACTGAGGAGTTCTAAAATGTTTGACCAGTAGTGTATATATACGAACACAAAAATACAGTCCTGGGTTCGAATAAACTGGTGTTTATTGCAAAAATACCTCAGTATAAAGCACAAAAGCAAAAGTTTTCTCTCCTCCAGTTCACCTCCCTCTCTCCTCTGCACTACCCTTCTCCAGCTGAGCTCCAGCCTTCCTTCCTCCCAACTCTGACTTGCCTGGAAAAGTGCTGCCCGTTGGAAGCACTTCTGGGTCAAAGGAGCACATCTCCCTGCAGTACCCTACTCTGGCACCAGGGACACTATCAGGGCTACTTTGCCACACTACATTTCCTGGCATGTCATACTGGTTTCCAACTGGGCTACCAATATCCAGGGCCAGAGCCATCTAGCATCCTGGGGAATAAAACAGGCCCCAGTGACAGTTTTTCCCTGTCTTTCATTTTCTTCCTGCCTAGGCAGGTCCTCAAAATATGTCCATTCGGACGCCTGCCCATTTGCCTGAGGCTTCCCCGGTCTGAATCTTCTTTCTAGGTGGTGATACCCATCTATCCTTCCAAGAAGTCCTTTTTGGATCTGGTGCTTTCCTTTCCTTGGCCAGGATTTCTGTCTGTCCTCTAAGAGCCTTCCATCCAGGTATGGTACCATCCCTTCTCCTGTTTTTATATATATATGAGGTGCCATTCACATAAGACATATCCATCCATCCATCATCCAACTCGCTATATCCTAACTACAGGGTCACGGGGGTCTGCTGGAGCCAATCCCAGCCAACATAGGGCTCAAGGCAGGAAACAAACCCCGGGCAGGGTGCCAGCCCACCACAGGGCACACACACCAAGCAGTATGTCTTTGGACTGTGGGAGGAAAACGGAGTAGCGGAGGAAACCCATGCAGACACGGGAGAACATGCAAACTCCACACAGGGAGGACCTGGGAAGCGAACCTGGGTTTCCTAACTGTGAGGTAGCATTGCTACCACTATGCCACGGTGCTGCCCACATAAAACATATTGGTGTGTAAATATAGAATTGGTTGAAATATATCATTAGTTCAAATACATTGGTTTGAATACATCAGTTTAGATTTATACTATAGTTTACATACAGTGATTTTGATATATATTTTGGTTTGAACAGTGAAACGTAGGATGGCTGAGATGTAAAATTGCTGGGGTGACACCTCCATGCAATTCTCTGCTTAATTAATGACAAAACAGAAAAAAGCTTTGCAGCACAACAGAATGTAAACAGCACTGCTTTCCGCACAGTGTACTGTAGCTAGTTTCCATGAGAAGATCTCTTTTTCTATCTTTTCTTGGGTCCAAGTGATGACCATGATCTGTAATTCCATCCATCCATTATCCAACAGCTTCTTATGCTTGCTGGAGGCCTTATCCGAAATGACATATATACAGTATATGTGAAAGTGCTGGTCAATCCATTAGGTGACATAAGCTGCTTAGGCACTGATGGGGAGTAGAGGGGAGCATGGGTCATAGAAGTATGATATTAATGTCTGTGGTATGTACACAGAGGGGCGTTATTTGTGTTTCTGAAGGCATATGTGATCCAGACACCAAGAGGAATCAATCCTCCAACCCCCAGTTATTGCACTCTGATGATACTTTGGTCTTAATGAAATTAACAACAGGTGCACTAGAAGAGCAACAATGAGACAACTCCCAAAACAGGAACGGTTTAACAGGTGGAAGCCACCAACATTTTTCCCTACTCATCTTTTCTGACTGTTTTTCACTAGTTCTGCATTTAGCTATGGTCAATGTCACTACTGGTAGCATGAGGTGATACCTGGACCCTACAGAGGTTGCACAGGTAGTCCATCTTCTGCAGGATGGTGCATCAATATGTGCCATTGACATAACGTTTGCTGTGTCTCCCAGCACAGTCTCAAGAGCATGGAAGAGATTCCAGGAGACAGGCAGTTACTCTAGGAGAGCTGGACAGGGTCGTTGAGGGTCCTTAACCCATCAGCAGGACCAATATCTGCTCTTTTGAGCAAGGAGGAACATGATGAGCACTCTCAGAGCCCTAGAAAGGACCTCCAGCAGGTTCATACACAATTAAAATTTGGGAAAGGAGAGAGAAGGCTTAGGGAAGAGTCTACCATTTGTTTTATGCCAGGGCAAGGAACAACTGAAGCAGTCGTTGCGTTGAGACAGCTGATAAAGAAGCATCAAGAAAAACAAAAGATTGCTTATAATGTTTATTGATTTGGATATGGCTTACGACAGAGCGTCACATCAAAAGGTCTTGAGGTGCATGGGAGAGAAAGAAGGATCAGAGAGATATGTAAGGATTGTCCAGGATATGTAGTGAGTACTTGGGTTAAAAGCAGTGTTTGGGTAACAGAGAAGCCATTTAGAGTTAGTCTGCACCAAGAGATTGTCTTTAAGTTCTTACTTTTTGATCTGGTTATGGATGTGTTGAATCACAGGATAAAAAAACAATCCCTGGTGCAGATTTTTGCTGATGAGTATTGATATTTTCAATAATTTTACAAAATTATGGTACAGGTATGGCCTGGACAAAGATTAGTGGATATAGTGAATAGTGAAAGTGCTTTGGAATTTGCTGTTAGAGTTTTATGTATATAGGTAGAAAATTAAGGTGTGGTTGATGATAATTTAGAAGACGATGACCTGTGGTCACATAAAGAACCACCTTTAAAAGTAACGTTTGTACAATGATTAAAAGATCTATTAGTGAACAAGTGAGAATTGGTATTAAAAGATGATACAGTGGTATGCTTGAAGTATTACTTTGGGAGAGCTAGTGGAAGAAGTTTGTAGGATTGAAAACACCTGTTAGGTGAGGTTATTCTGCTTGCAAAATGGGAATTAGTAATGAAAGAAACAGGCCAGGTAAATGCAAAGCTTGTGGCAAGTTTGGGTACAGGTCAAGAGAATGTAGAATCAAGAATGTCCAGTCGAGTAGCAAAAGATTTCAAGATCTGCAAAATTGAAATTCACCATTACTTGAGAAATTAAAAAGGACTACCTACCAGCAGGAGCAGTTATTAGCAATTATTTAAGGGGAAACTAGACAAACCACTTCTGTGCACCATAACACCTACTTCCTCTGATCATGGAACAGATAGTATAGTACATACTTTTATGAATTGGAATTCAGTTAACTTTATTGTATACACAGGACATGAAGTTATCTATGTTATTATGGAGAATGCACGAAAAAATGGATTGGAGCTTTCAGCAAATCATTTGGTTGCCAAGAGTTCAGGAGGGCAGAATATTAAGACCTATGAAAGTGAGCAAGCTGTCACACACGCGCGCATGGGAGGCAGCTAAAGGGCTTGAGTGAAGGCGGTTCTGAGGCATGCTGGGATGTGGCAGAGTGCACTGACTCTTTTTCTCCCTTTCCTGTAGGCCATTCCCGGGAGATTCCACCTGGCTCTCTTGACGTCACTTCCGGGACCGAGCCAATGGAAGTAGACCTTACCGGCTCCGGCCCCTGTGATGTCACGTCCGGGCTTGAACCAATGAGTGAAGAACATGGGCCCAATCCTTATGACCTCACTTCCTGCCTTCCCCTTTAAAAGCCTACTCTTTTCCCTTTTCCCTCAGTCTTGTTCTGGACTCAGTTGTATGCACTTCAGTGCTGATCACTTGATAAAATGACTTTTGCAGCCAGGATACAATATTAAACGGGTGGCTGCCCCAAACCTTTATTTGTTTATGTCTCGTTTTTGTGACGAAGCATAAATACAAATAGGTGGCCATTGTGAAAAGTACCACACGGACAGCCTGTCTAATATATTCCCTGTTAGGAATGGATGTTATTACCTGGATAGATTTACAGTCGCAGTTTTAAAAAAGAGAAATTAATTGGCATTTACAGTGCATCCGGAAAGTAAATCACAGCGCATCACTTTTTCCACATTTTGTTATGTTACAGCCTTATTCCAAAATGGATTAAATTAATTTTTTCCTCAGAATTCTACACACAACACCCCATAATGACAACGTGAAAAAGTTTACTTGAGGTTTTTGCAAATTTATTAAAAATAAAAAACTGAGAAATCCCATGTACATAAGTATTCACAGCCTTTGCTCAATACTTTGTCGATGCACCTTTGGCAGCAATTACAGCCTCAAGTCTTTTTGAATATGATGCCACAAGCTTGGCACACCTATCCTTGGCCAGTTTCGCCCATTCCTCTTTGCAGCACCTCTCAAGCTCCATCAGGTTGGATGGGAAGCGTCGGTGCACAGCCATTTTAAGATCTCTCCAGAGATGTTCAATGGATTCAAGTCTGGGCTCTGGCTGGGCCACTCAAGGACATTCACAGAGTTGTCCTGAAGTCACTCCTTTGATATCTTGGCTGTGTGCTTAGGGTCGTTGTCCTGCTGAAAGATGAACCGTTGCCCCAGTCTGAGGTCAAGAGCGCTCTGGAGCAGGTTTTCATCCAGGATGTCTCTGTACATTGCTGCAGTCATCTTTCCCTTTATCCTGACTAGTCTCCCAGTTCCTGCCGCTGAAAAACATCCCACAGCATGATGCTGCCACCACCATGCTTCACTGTAGGGATGGTATTGGCCTGGTGATGAGCAGTGCCTGGTTTCCTCAAACTTGATGCCTGGCATTCACACCAAAGAGTTCAATCTTTGTCTCATCAGACCAGAGAATTTTGTTTCTCATGGTCTGAGAGTCCTTCAGGTGCCTTTTGGCAAACTCCATGCGGGCTGCCATGTGCCTTTTACTAAGGAGTGGCTTCCTTCTGGCCACTCTACCATACAGGCCTGATTGGTGGATTGCTGCAGAGATGGTTGTCCTTCTGGAAGGTTCTCCTCTCTCCACAGAGGACCTCTGGAGCTCTGACAGAGTGACCATCGGGTTCTTGGTCACCTCCCTGACTAAGGCCCTTCTCTCCCGATCGCTCAGTTTAGATGGCTGGCCAGCTCTAGGAAGAGTCCTGGTGGTTTCAATCTTCTTCCACTTACGGATGATGGAGGCCACTGTGCTCATTGGGACCTTCAAAGCAGCAGAAATTTTTGTAACCTTCCCCAGATTTGTGCCTCGAGACAATCCTGTCTCGGAGGTCTACAGACAATTCCTTTGACTTCATGCTTGGTTTGTGCTCTGACATGAACTGTCAACTGTGGGACCTTCTATAGACAGGTGTGTGCCTTTCCAAATCATGTCCAATCAACTGAATTTACCACAGGTGGACTCCAATTAAGCTGCAGAAACATCTCAAGGATGATCAGGGGAAACAGGATGCACCTGAGCTCAATTTTGAGCTTCATGGCAAAGGCTGTGAATACTTATGTACATGTGTTTTCTTGATTTTTTATTTTTAATAAATTTGCAAAAATCTCAAGTAAACTTTTTCACGTTGTCATTATGGGGTGTTGTGTGTAGAATTCTGAGGAAAAATGAATTTAATCCATTTTGGAATAAGGCTGTAACATAACAAAATGTGCAAAAGTGATGCGCTGTGAATACTTTCGGATGCACTGTAAATACTTTAGTAAAATGATCATTTATGTGTAGAATGTGAAGCTAGTTTTAAAGAAAAACATTGTCCCTTTATCAGTTTGGGCAAAAGTAGAAATGACTGTGCAAAACTGAATATAGAGCCTCACCGCAAAGGCAATATCCAATATCATTGCAAGCCCTGGAGTGGATAACATCAGTACTAGACCAGTTGGAGGAAGATGGCATAACCGTAAAACACACTCACCATATAATAGACCCAAATGACCGTAAGGAAGCCAAATGGCTCCTGGAGGCTAACTGTAGATTATCAAATCTTGAATAAATGTGTGAATAAGTTAACACCAAGTAGTTAGCACCACTGGACTTGAAGCCTGAACATAACATCATTTTGTAATTTACATTTCTATATAATTTTGGTCAATACTATTACATTCAGATGTACAATAATGATTTACATTTATTACAGGAGATACATCGTATAAATGGATTTTTTTACCTCAAGGTATTCATAATTCTCCATTTGTGTATTATATAGCTTTAAGGCAATATTTAAGACAACTAGAACAATTTTCAGAATCAGTAGTGATTCATTATACAGATGACACTTTAGTAGCATCTGTGACCATTGAAGATCATTTTCTTTGTTTAGAAACAAAGAACATGCAACTTGCTTGGATAAAGCACACTTAGGGAAAGCAGAAGTTGTTTATTTAGGCTCAGTGGTTTCACATAGTAAGGTTGAATTTATGATGGACAGGAGATATGCAATTGTAGTAGTTTGTGTATCTGAGGCAATTCAGGAAATATGGTACTTTTAGGACTGTAGAACATTAATATAAAGTGAAAATAGACTATACCAAGAAAAGACATTTACTGACTTACAAGTTACAGGGTAATCCTTATTCTACATAAACAACTGCATTTTCTTTTGAAGAGTTACACACAAATGGGAACTTTAAAAAGGATCTGGTTTCAGCACTAGCTTTGGGAATTTACTTGAGATTTACTTAATTTATTTAAAAACTAACCCTGTGGGTAGTTGAAAAGGATGGGTTTATGATAGTAGTCCTGATGAAAGAACAGGGAGATCAGCAAAGACCATTAGGTTATTATTAACCTAAATTAGATGTTGTGGCTGTAGGATGGATGACCTTGTTTAAGAGCTGAATAAGCTGTTGTATTGACAATACAAGCAGTTTCACTTTTGATGTTGGATCAAAAACTAGTTTTAAGATGTTCCCATTCTGTATGCACCTTAGTATTTTTGAAAAGAGAGGATGGTGTAACCCTATCAAGAATAGCTAGATATTCTGGAAAACTCAAATACTGAAGTTAAAAAGTTCCACTGGATAAAGTGGCACATGTTATTTTGACAGATTGGGAAAAATAATGGGAGTTTCACCATTATTGAAATGGTGAATCTAATATAGGCCATCCCAGATGCCCTATTACCTAATTCTGATTTAGAATATTTTGGGAGAGTTTGTCATATGTAATGAATGATGAATGAAAGGTTAGATGGACAGTAACTAATGACTATTAAATGTAAAGCCAGGGAGTATCAAGCCCTGGAACTTCTACACAGCAGGCTGAACTGGCAGTGTTAAAAACTTGTGAACTGGCAATGGGTAAATCCATTAATATTTACATTGACACTTAAGTATGCCTTGGGAGTAACACATGGCTTCTGGCCTATAAAGAAACAGACAATATCTGACAGCTTCAGGGACTCCCATTAGGCACAATCTGTTAGTGAAAGAATTAATGGATGCTTTAACACTCCTATCAGTAACTAGATGTAGAGAACAGTTTAAAACCTCTGAGAAACTGTAGTAAGTAAAGGTATTTAGCTTATGATGCAGCTGCAAAACAGGTAGAAATACTATGTCCATTTA
Source organism: Polypterus senegalus (assembly GCF_016835505.1). Taxonomy (NCBI): domain Eukaryota; kingdom Metazoa; phylum Chordata; class Cladistia; order Polypteriformes; family Polypteridae; genus Polypterus; species Polypterus senegalus. Next base: position 52,192 of record NW_024383735.1, read on the forward strand.
CTATTATCATTTCCCAAATTTCAACTTTAATGAAAGAACCCCAAGATTTAATAATGTTGCAAAATAAAACATCTTGCAAAGAAATGTGGATTTGGAATGAAAATACAGCTAAAGGTAGGAACAGATGGTCTTTGGAGAAAAGGAATGCAGCTTGTCACCAGGAAATCTTTAATGCCTTGGCTATCTGAAAAGTTCTACAGAGAACAGCATCTAAGTGTTTCAAAGATGTGTAATCTTCTGCACAGGTATAATGGGAACTTGCATTTAAAGCTTTCAGAACTGCTGTGGTAGTCAATTGTGTGGTATGTCAACAAGTTAACACCCCTTAAATAAAAAATACTGAGGAGGACTCCTGCTCCTTGAGGAAGAAATATTATTAACTGTAATGATTATAAGTAGTTAAATAACAAGGACTGCATTATGTATTAATCATGCTAAAAAAGCTATATTATTTGTTCTTCATTTATGTAGAAAAGAGTTAAGTATGTGCACAGAATTAAGACGAACTTTCATTCTTTTATGAGAAACTACTGACCTCTTGATACTAACAGAACACCCTGTGATATTATAAATCAATTGTGACCGTTTCTGAATTTTTGCTTAAAACTGAGCATATTTCTTAAAACTGTGAGTGCCCTGATAACCTCCTTATCTGAAAGAAGCAATGTGCACGTTCCAATTCAGGGAGTTGCAAGCTATTATAATTTATGTATAACCTCAAAATTAACTGCCATATATATTTTTTTTGTTTAATACACAAACTAGGTATATAGAGGGAAGCCCCATGTTAGGCTGCACCAAGAATAAAGAAATTGCTTTTTACTTTTTATTGGTTTCCGCCTTCTGGTTTTCCCCGACTTTCAGCGATCACATCCTCCAGGACCATTTAGACATTTACAAATGGATTATATTACACTACCAACGTGACGGAAAATCAGGTGTGTAGATATGTTTTCCAGATCAGTGGAAGCTTTTCCTGTTAGGAAGAGTACAGGGTCATATACAGCCAAAACTGATGCAGGAGAAATAATTATAAGATGGGGTAAGCCATACTCATTTGACTCTGATCAGGGGACTCATTTTACTGGGAAAGTACTGGTGGAAGCATGAAAAGAATTAGGATTTGAGGTGCAGTTTCAAATTATTATTTGATTTAAAAATGTATACGTATAGTCTGTATAAACATTATGGACTCCAAGGCATATTACTTGAATATTTTTAAAATTCGGGATCAATAGACCATTTACAATGAAGTGGACAGTACATCTAAAAGGCTGATAACAGAACATTATGTTCCACATATTACCTGGATCTTCTTAACATCTGGATTACCGGAATGCAAATCATAATCTGGGCAGTAAATAATTTTGTTGCTTTGGAAAGGCTGATTGAAACAGAAGATTATGCTGTGGCCACTTCAGATTACAGCTGGACTAAACAGAACTGTTTTATCCTGAAGTATGTGCTTCATGCTAAATCTGCAAGTCATTTTGGTACTTTTAAACAAACAGAGGAGAGTATCATTATTCTTGATTATGTAAATGTTATATGTATTTTTAAATTTTCATGAAGCAGAGTCTGTGGAATGGCTGTTGTAATTAAAAATAATTTAAATCTTTGATGTAAAACATAGATAGGGAAAAGCATTTTGCTAGGAACTACCTGTTTACAGCCTGTAGCCGCCGTTGCATAAGGCGAAGTCAGGCACGGTAAGACGCGTGTCAAAGAAATCTCTCAGTCCAAAAGTTCGTTTTAAAAATATTTAGTGAAAGTTAAAAGCAAATAATCCATACAAGAATAAAAAGAAAAATAGTTACACACTTAGAATAAAGGCAAAAAAAGAAAAAAATGTATCTTCTATAAACTTAGCTTTTCTTAAGAAGCTTTGGTTATTTCTGTACTTAAACGTTCTTTCTTTCTATACTTAAAGGTTCTTAATTTCTTCTTCTGTATGCCTTAAACATACGGTTCAAAACTTAAATCTTTTATTTTACGAGTTACTTCACACTCAAAAGGCCCGTAGGCGTTGGTACATAGACATGAGCCCAGGCACAGTCTCGTGCACAAGCACGAACGTGAACACAAACAAGGACTCGGTTAAAAAACCGTATGCCTCTGTACCTTACACAAGGCAAGGCTAAACACTAACTAGAGAACATTGTTAACTCATAACTGTTAAGAAATGACAGGAAAATACCAACTCAATTCTATTCACGGGGGTTTTAGGAACCTCCCATATTTTATGCATTACCATCTAATAAATATTCATACATTTTATAGAACTAGGAAAATGGCTCTTACACAGCCTTTACGCTTTCATTTTTAGACTTTTCACTTTTTTCCTGTAAAGCAGTAATATAAGTTAGCCCTTTGATGTAAGGAAACATTCTATTAGGATGTATCAACCCCTTGATGCGTCAATGTTTATTCAAAGGGTCTTTATCACAACTTCAGGAATGTGACTACAATATAATTCTAATTGATGTACAGATGCCTTTATTCAAACTGCTTTTTAATAAATATTCCCTTTTTAGACAGGCATTTAGAGTTAGGACTGACAGTTGTGAGCCCAGGGAAATGTACAGCCACCCTAACGATGAAAAAGATAGGCTGGACTCAAGTTTCACCACACAGCACACGGTTTATTTATATGTGGGCAATTCCTTCGCTCTCCACAACACAATATTTGCAACACCAAAAGCACAGTATATTGCACAGTCCTTTCCACCTCCACTCCTCCTCACAGGCTTGTCCTTCTTCCTCCTGACTCAGACTATTGAGTAGAAGCAACTGGCCCCTTTTATAGGACTCCAGGTGTCCAACAGCCTTCTTGTGACACTGACTCCTTGCAGGGCCCAGTAAACAACCAGACGCCCCTGGTGGTGGCCACAGGCCCCAGCAGGGTTGAGCTCCATGTTCCAAACCTGTCGCCCTGCTGTAATCCAAGGGGCTGCCCTCTATCAGTCCGGGGAGAAACTGCTTTGAAAATGCTCTTTCTGTCAACAACTGTCAGCATTAAATTTCCAAAATGGAGGTGCCCAAAGAAAATGGCACTATGGGATAACACAAAAATAACTAACATAAAAAGAGGTTACTAAAATGATAGTGAAATATCAATTTTACAATACTAACTTTTAGTAGTGAGTAATCATTGTTATTTCATCTTTCATTGAACTTTAGGTTTCAGTTGAATATTTGCAATGGTTCAGTTTCAACCAGTACAGCGTGTCTCTATCGAAAAAGTGTCACTTCTCCTTCAGGTCCGTCCCCACCGATTTTACCCTGGCACCAGTCTTGACAGTACTTATGATCACTGAATTATGATTACTGGTGTCCTTATTTTCAGTTTTGGTAACTGATATTTTACAGATCAACTTCCATTTACTGGTTCCTAATATGCCAATAAACTAAATTAAAAGAAGACACTTGTTCACATAAAATTGATAACAAAAGTGATTAAACACTAAATTTCTAGTATGCTATGCAATTTCTGTTAACTGAAGCAAGAAACGTCATGTGGGCATTTACTCTATTGCTGAGACTAAAAGGAAATGACTCAAACATCACACAGACACCTCAGGGCACTGCTGCCTCATCCATTGCCTCCTACAGAGTACAGCCTGAGGGTTTTGTTTTATGAAAACCTAACCACTGCGTTACCATGTCATCCATTAGTTAGAGTATATATTCACATGAAATTTAGGTTCCAAAAGTACAGTACAGAGTACAGTGTACATTTCATGCATTATCAACATTTTCTTATGGTGGTTCATAAGTTTTAGTTTCAGGTATATTTTAACATGTGCATGAAGTACTAGTGGTGGAGTGGTGGCTCTGAGGCTAGGGATCTGCACGGGCAATCGGAAGGTTGCTGGTTCGAATCCCATAAATGCCAAAAGGGACTCTCCTCTGTTGGGCCCTTGAGCAAGGCCCTTAACCTGCAGTTGCTGAGGGCTTTGAGTAGTGAGAAAAGCTATATAAATGCAAAGAATTATTATTATTACTATGGAATTCTTCCTTGACACTGAGCTCTTAGAATGAAAAGCATTCACAAAAAATAAAACAGAAGTTCAAAAGGGCACCCTTAAGACATAACTGCAGTACAGAAAATACAGTTTCACTCAAAAGACAGTATATGTTAGGCAAAATGATGTTGTTCAGTAATACCAAAATGAAGGTGCTCCTGTGTCTCCTTTAGTGTTATGTCTAAGTTCAAGTCAGATCAAGTAATATGACTAGTGAAACAAAACTAGCATTCCTCACTGATGCTCTATTCATGTAGAACAATGCGTAACTCTCTACACATCCACAACCAATTCTTTTGTCAGATGACTCCTGGACCATAAGCTAATTGAAGCAACTTCATGTCAAACCACAAAGCTATTTTCCTTCCATCATGAAACTGTGAAACTGTGCAATCAGCAGCACCAGCTGAAAAGTGCAACTTGTGATTCCATCAAGAAAAGTATTCTTGGAGCATTATCAATAGTTTCACCATGAAAATAGTACTGCTAACTTTCTTTCCTTGCACACACAATTTAAGGTAGTCATTTGACATACAAAATGCTGGAAAGAGATCATTGTAAAAAGTAAATAAGCAAACAACATCAACAGCTTGGTTGGAACATGCCCACTTGGAAAATTCACATTCATTTATCTATATATATCTATATCTATATATATCTATATCTATATCTATCTATATTTATCTAAAAGCAAGGTTTTTGCGTCTTGTCCCACATGGGACATCTTCCCCAAGGAGATCCAAATGCCGGGCCCCGATGATACGGCTGACACTCCAGTGTAAACCTAGGAGGAATAATATAAGAATGACTGTTTTGCACCCTTGTCCTCCTAGGACAACCTCTCCATTCATGGCCCAGCCTGCGGCATTCATAGCACAGCCAGCGGTCCCTTTGGTAGTCTCTCTCTGTGGGACTTGAAGCACCTGGGTACTTCTGGAGCCGCCCCTTCTCCGCTGAGGAGAATTCCCCAGCTGCCTTTGTGCTCTTATGGCCCTTTTCGACTTGTCAGGAGACCTCTGTTGTATTTTAGAGGTCTCCTGTTTCATCTGGGGCTTGTCCACAGTCTGAGTCTCTCTATGAGATAAAGAGAGACCCTTTACTGTCTGCACCCCTTTAGTTTTATAAATCACCGGTGGCGGCGTCTTTAGGGCCGCCTCGTTCCGGGAGTCAGCACTGTCTAGCTGCCCCGGATCGATCAGCTCTTCCCCGACCACTCGGTTAACGAATCGGCCTCTTTGTAGGGCACGCCGTGTACTGGCACCCGCTATTTATTAAAAGCAGGCCCGGATTACACTGCATCCCTATTACTTTATATACGGAATGGGTTTCACATACCTGTACCGCCGCATTAGTCATTACGGCAGGCTCCCCAGCAAATCGCCGCACGTAGGCCCTCACCTTCTCCTTCTGGCATGTGCTCTGGCGGGTCGCAGAGGCTTCTGGGATTTGGAGTTTTTGAGGTCGAGGTCCGGGTTGCCTCCGCCCGAAGGAACTGCGGTCTGTCTTTATTATTTTTGACATCCTGATCAGCCATTTCCGACCCTCCTTACCTTTTAGTGGGGTGAGCGATACGCTCGCCTCCCCTTCCCCTTCTGTAAGTCCAAGTCCGTTATTTTGGAACTGTAGGCGCAAACAGTGGGACGTGGAATTCCTCCTTCCCAGCATGCCGGGTTTGTTGCCGTGTCCCTTATCGGCTACCGTCATGTGGAAGTCATCTCCCAGGTGCTCTGGCCGACAGGAGCATGCCGTCGTCGTTGGGGCAGTTTCCTTTTCCGCGGAGCCTCCAGGTGATCATCTCCGAGGTACATGCACGTACAAAGTGTGTTATTATAAATGGGCTTTCAATAACATACCCGACACGTACCTCAGAGCGATCGTTGGTTCCTGGAGGTTTCTCTGGACTTGTAAGGCCGCTCCATGACTCCTCCCGTGTCGGACATTGCACACAAGGCTCTCCGCTGGTGTTGTCGCTCTGCTTGCCCTTCCTCTTCCCATTTTGGACTTGGATTTTTGGGTTCTGGCGATGCTGTGGTGATTCCTGACGCCGTTGTCTTCTCAGGGTTCTCTGCCCACAGAAAATTTTAAATACAGGTCCTCCACAATAGACTCTGGAGTATCCTGCCGGCTACGCCACTGTGACAGATAGGGGGCGCTCTCGCTCCCTTGAACCCTGTCCACGACTCCAGATACCAGATAAAAGTCCAAATGATGACTTTATTAAATCGCCACAGTGCACAAAGCACCCTCTCCTCCACAATACTCATATAAATCACAATACTCAATAATACACAATCCTATAACTCCCAGGCGCGTTGCCACCCTTCCACCCAGCTCAGCTCGCCGTGTGGGAGCTCCCACAGTCCTTTTATATACCCTGATCCAGAAGTGTTCACAATCCCCAGTCCATGTGATCCTGTATCACTTCCAGGTCAGGTAAAATGTTCTTTTCTTCACCCGAAGAACGCCGCTCTTCCTCTGACGCACTCCTGGGTTATAGGGCACAAAGAAGTCTTGGTCCTCCCTGCAGCTCCCTCTTGGGGCCCCTGTGGTATCCAGCAGGGTCTTGTATAAAAACTACATGTCCCATGATTCCCTGCTGGTCTTGGGCACCTCCATACTGCAGGAGGGCTCCATCTGGCGGCCTGGGGATATTGGCCGGGATGACAAGCCGGCCACATCTCACACTATATATATCTATATATATCTATATATACACTGCTCACAAAAATTAAAGGAACACTTTAAAGAAACACATTAGATACATCAGATCTCAATATGAAGTTGGATATCTATACAAATAACGACAGGGCAATGTCTTAGGAACAAAAGGATGCCAAGTCTTTTAATGGAAATAAAAGTTTTCTGCCTACAGAGGGCTCAATTGTGTAGACACCCTAAAATCAGAGTGAAATGAAGATGTGGCAGGCTAGTCCATTTTTCAAAAACTTAATTTCTGCTACTCAAAATGCTTTTCAGTATCTTGTGTGGCCCCACGAGCTTGTATGCATGCTTGACAACGTCGGGCATGCTCCTAATGAGACGACGGATGGTGTCTTGTGGCATTTCCTCCCAGATCTGTATGAGGGCATCCCTGAGCTGTTGTACAGTCTGAGGAGCAACCTGGCGGTGCCTAATGGACCGAAACATAATGTCCCACAGATGTTCTATTGGGTTTAAGTCAGGGGATCGTGAAGGCCATTCAATTGTTTCAATTCCTTCATCCTCCAGGTACTGCCTGCATACTCTTGCCACATGAGGCCGGGCATTGTCGCATTAGGAGGAAACCAGGACCTACTGCACCAGTGTAGGGTCTGACAATGGGTCAAGGATTTCATCCTGATACCTAATGGCAGTCAAGATGCCGTTGTCTAGCCTGTAGAGGTCTGTGAGTCGCTCCATGGATATGCCTCCAAGATCATCACTGACCCACCACCAAACCAGTCATGCTAAACGATGTTACAGGCAGCATAATATTCTCCACGGCTTCTCCTGACCCTTTCGCGTCTTTCACATATACTCAGGGTGAACCTGCTCTCATCTGTGAAAAGCACAGGACGCCAGTGGTGGACCTGCCAATTCTGGTATTCTATGGCAAATGCCAATTGAGCTACCCGGTGCTGTGCAGTGAGCACAGGGCAGTAGACATTTGGGCCCTCAGGCAACCCTCATGAAGTCTGTTTCTGATTGTTTGGTCAGAGACATTCACACCAGTGGCCTGCTGGAGGTCATTTTGTAGGGCTCTGGCAGTGCTCATCCTGTTCCTCCTTGCCCAAAGGAGCAGATACTGGTCCTGCTGATGGGTTATGGACCTTCTATGGCCCTCTCCAGCTCTCCTAGAGTAACTGCTTGTCTCCTAGAATCTCCTCCATGCCCTTGAGACTGTGCAGGGAGACACAGCAAACCTTCTGGCAATGACACGTATTGATGTGCCATCCTGGAGAAGTTGGACTACCTGTGCAACCTCTGTAGGGTCCAGGTATCACCTCGTGCTACCAGTAGTGACACTGACTGTAGCCAAATGCAAAACTAGTGAAGAAACAGTCAGAAAAGATGAGGAGGGAAAAATGTCAGTGGCCTCCACCTGTTAAACCATTCCTGTTTTGGGGTCATCTCATTGTTGCCCCTCTAGTGCATCTGTTGTTAATTTCATTAACACCACAGCAGCTGAAACTGATTAACAACCCCTCTGCTACTTAACTGACCAGATTAATATCCCATAAGTTTCATTGACTTTATGCTATACTCTGATTAAAAGTGTTCCTTTAATTCTTTTGAGCAGTATATATCTATATATATATACATGCACAGTGCATCCAGAAAGTATTCACAGCGCATCACTTTTTGCACATTTTGTTATGTTACAGCCTTATTCCAAAATGGAATAAATTCAGTTTTTTCCTCAGAATTCTACACACAACACCCCATAATGACAACATGAAAAAGTTTACTTGAAATTTTTGCAAATTTATTAAACATAAAAAATTGAGAAATCACATGTACATAAGTATTCACAGCCTTTGCCATGAAGCTGCAAATTGAGCTCTGGTGCATCCTGTTTCCCCTGATCAACCTTGAGATGTTTCTGCAGCTTAATTGGAGTCCACCTGTGGTAAATTCAGGTGATTGGACATGATTTGGAAAGGCACACACCTGTCTATATAAGGTCCCACAGTTGACAGTTCATGTCAGAGCACAAACCAAGCATGAAGTCAAAGGAATTGTCTGAAGACCTCCGAGACAGGATTGTCTCGAGGCACAAATCTGGGGAAGGTTACAGAAAAATTTCTGCTGCTTTGAAGGTCCCAATGAGCATAGTGGCCTCCATCATCCGTATGTGGAAGAAGTTCGAAACCACCAGGACTCTTCCTAGAGCTGGCCGCCATCTAAACTGAGTGATCGGGGAGAAGGGCCTTAGTCAGGAGGTGACCAAGAACCTTGATGGTCACTTTGTCAGAGCTCCAGAGGTCCTCTGTGGAGAGAGGGAAACTTCCAGAAGGACAACCATCTCTGCAGCAATCCACCAATCAGGCCTGTATGGTAGAGTGGCCAGACGGAAGCCACTCCTTAGTAAAAGGCACATGGCAGCCCACCTGGAGTTTGCCAAAAAGCACCTGAAGGACACTCAGACCATGAGAAACAAAATTCTCTGGTCTGATGAGACAAAGATTGAACTCTTTGGTGTGAATGCCAGGCGTCACGTTTGGAGGAAACCAGGCACCGCCATCACCAGGCCAATACCATCCCTACAGTGAAGCATGGTGGTGGCAGCATCATGCTGTGGGATGTTTTTCAGAGGCAGGAACTGGGAGACTAGTCAGGATAAAGGAAAGATGACTGCAGCAATGTACAGAGACATCCTGGATGAAAACCTGCTCCAGAGCTCTTGACCTCAGACTGGGGCGACGGTTCATCTTTCAGCAGGACAACGAACCTAAGCACACAGCCAAGATATCAAAGGATTAGCTTCAGGACAACTCTGTGAATGTCCTTGAGTGGCCCAGCTAAAACCCAGAATTGAATCCGATTGAACATCTCTGGAGAGATCTTAAAATGGCTGTGCACCGACGCTTCCCATCCAACCTGATGGAGCTTGAGAGGTGCTGCAAAGAGGAATGAGCGAAAATGGCCAAGGATAGGTGTGCCAAGCTTGTGGCATCATATTCAAAATGACTTGAGGCTGTAATTGCTGCCAAAGGTGCATCGACAAAGTATTGAGCAAAGACTGTGAATACTTATGTACATGTGATTTAGAAGTTTTTTATTTTTAATAAATTTGCAAAAACCTCAAGTAAACATTTTTCATGTTGTCATTATGGGGTGTTGTGTGTAGAATTCTGAGGAAAAAATTAATTTAATCCATTTTGGAATAAGGTTGTAACATAACAAAATGTGGAAAAAGTGATGCGCTGTGAATACTTTCCTGATGCACTATATTATATATATATCTATATATATATATATATATTACTAGCAAAATACCCGCTTGGTGTTAAAGAAGTTATGAAAAGAAAAGGAAAAATTTTAAAAATAACGTAATATGATTGTTAATGTAATTGTTTTGTCATTGATATGAGTGTTGTTGTCATATCTATATCTATCTATATATTATATATATATATATATATATATATATATATATATACACACACATATACATATATATATATATATATATATATATATATATATCTCAAAATACCGCTTGGCAGCGGAGAAGTAAAAAGAAAAGGAAACATTTTAATAATAACGTAACATGATTGACAATGTAATTGTTTTGTCATTGTCATGAGTGTTGCTGGTATATATATATATATATATATATATATATATATATATATATATATATATATATATATATATATATATATATATACACACATACATGTGTACATATATACACACACACATATACTATGGGGTGCCAAACAGGCAATTACAATGATTTTCGGAATATATAAAGTCATTCCTGAATATATAAAGTCAAAACTTGAATATATAAAGTCAGTGTCAGAATATATAAAGTCAAACTTGTTTCTGAATATATAAAGTGAAAAGTTGAATATATAAAGTCAACATCGGAGTATATAAACTCATTCCTGAATATATAAAGTCAAAGTTAAAATTCAAGTTTTGACTTTATTTATTCCGACAGTGACTTTATATAATCAAGTTTTGACTTTATATATTCGGAATGACTTTATATATACAAGTTTTGACTTTATATAGTTAAATTTAGTCATCATTGCCTAACTTTTCTCTACCATAGAAATTTAAAGACTAAATTCAACTTCCATTCCTACAAAGATATTTCTGGCGACTAAATAGAATCTACTTTTTCCAAATTGAGCTATTGAGCTGTCGCCTGCCTGCCTGAATAAGTCACCCTCGCTTCGCTCTTACTTTTTTACCGTTCATTTAATCATGGTTAGTGGCAGAAAAATTATAAAATGGAAGGAGGATTACACTGAGTATGGCTTTACCAAAACAATTATTGATGGCGAATCGATTATTCATAAAGCTTCAATTGGTGATCTGTTTTTCTGTGTTAACCTCATATTTTTTCATACTTCTTCTCAAACCAAGGGGGTGCGAGGGTAAAATGAATCAGGAAGCGCTGATCAATGTAATCGGGTACCAGGAAATCATAGAAGTTCCCCTTTGTTTGGAATGCAAAGTGTGATTAAATGCATTATTTTTAACACGTTATGGAGCACATGCATCAAGCTTCTCAGCTGTGCTTGTGCTAAGAAAAGGAAACATTTTAAAAATAATGGAACACGATTGTCAATGTAAACTTTCGTAAGTAGTGCCTGGAGGATTCAGTGTGGAGAAACTCTAGAGACAGCGTGTGTATTAACTTGTGGATTTTTCTGTGAGTATTTGGTGGCAGCGTCACAAAGTTGGTTCCTCAAGACGGCGTTAGCTGCAGAGCTCAGCTCAGAGCGAAATGAGGTGAATGGGAGGGGAGATGATGACGTGACTCCCCCACCCACCTTAACTGTCAATCCCCACAAACACAGTCTCGAATTTGCATAAGCACAGCCCTTCACCTGCAATTTTAACTTAGTTACAAAGTGATCAAAACTCTCGTTTATACCCTACATCCTCTCATTAAACTTGTGTCCCGCATTAGCCGTGAGCATGACAAACGCCAGCGCAGCCTGTCTATGAACTTAATTTAAACTTTAGGTTTACACCGTGCTTTGTTTCAAGTAGTAGCACTCATGAATATGAATGTATATGTCACTCGCTCGGTTCTTATTGTTTCGCTGCCTTCTCAATTATATAATGCATGTTTTCTTCAGCGCTTTTTGGAGCTCTTCCTGGTTTTCTACGTACTGCATTGATAGTCAGTTCACGTGATTACATGGGAGGCGTGATGATGTCACACGAAACTCCGCCCCCATGGCTTTCGAGCTCAACTCCATTACAGTAAATGGAGAAAAATAGCTTCCAGTTATGACCATTACGCGTAAAATTTCGAAATGAAACCTGCCCAACCTTTGTAAGGAAGCTCTAAGGAATGAGCCTGCCAAATTTCAGCCTTCTACCTACATGGGAACTTGGAGAATTAGTGATGAGTCAGTGAGTGAGTGAGTGAGTCAGTCAGTCAGTGAGGGCTTTGCCTTTATTAGTATATATATATATATATATATATATATATATATATATATATATATATATATATATATATATATATATATATATATATATATAAATCCAATGTTTGTATGTATGTCTGTTTGCTTTTCATGAGAAAACGATGCTTGAACATTCTTGTTGATCTTGTGACTTCTCTTATCCCGCTAAGTATCATAGTTCATTTGCGGCAGTGATTTATTTGTGTGGATCTGAGAGAGACGAGTGGGCGAGTGGAGGGGAAGCTGGACCTCAGGAGTGGGGAGCATGGTGGAGCCCTCCTCGCTCAAGCGCCAGTCTCCGTTCAAGTCAATGTACCTCTTGCCACTTGTTGAAGCGCATCTTGCCTCCGCTTAGCTAGCAATACCTGTTTGTTCAGCACACATTATCATCTAGAGATTGTTAAGGAGTAACTTTGATGTTTTTCAGAGAGAGATCATAGCTACATGTTTGTTAGAAACGACGCTGTTAAAAAATTAATGAATTGGTGCTATTGATTTTTAACATTTGTCCGGTTTCACTACTACGTGGGCAGAGCCGTGAGGAACAGCTATTATACAATAAATTAAATTAATTCAATTCACTTTTCAATTGGATGCTGCCCTCACTTGGTGTTGAGAGGGGTACAGCTATGCATTACTGGGCAGGTGATCAAGAATACAAAGCTCACTCATTTCAATGGCAGGAGAAACAGACAAATACACAAATATATATTTTAGTATGAAACGGTGAGGTCTTGGGCTGAATTGCCTGGGCTGTCAAGATATGGACAAGATATCAGTTGTTTGAAATATATACCACTTATAGATGATTTTACTTACAGCTGAGTGAGGGAAGGTCTACAGGACAGTAGTGAGACCAGCTATGTTATATGGGTTGGAGATGGTGGCACTGACCAGAAAACAGGACACGGAACTGGAGGTGGCAGAGTTAAAGATGCTAAGATTTGCATTGGGTGTGACGAGGATGGATAGGATTAGAAATGAGTACATTAGAGAGTCAGCTCACATTGGACGGCTGGGAGACAAAGTAAGAGTGGCAAGATTGCGTTGGTTTGGATATGTGCAGAGGAGAGACGCCAGACAGAGTAATGATTATGAAGCTGGAAATTGGAGGTGTGATGATGTCAGTGGAATGGTGAGGATGCAAGGAGTCGAGTTGGAGAAGGTGGATGAGTTTAAATACTTGGAATCAACAGTACAGAGTAATGGGGATTGTGGAAGAGAGGTGAAAAGAGAGTGCTGGCACAGTGGAATGGGTGGAGAAGAGTGTCAGGAGTGATTTGTGACAGATGGATATCAGCAAGAGTGAAAGGGAAGGTCTACAGGACGGTAGTGAGACCAGCTATTTTATATGAGTTGGAGAGATGCTGGGTATATTGGGAGAAGGATGCTAAGGATAGAACTGCCAGGTAAGAAGAAAAGAGGAAGGCCTAAGAGAAGGTTTATGGATGTGTTGAGAGAGGACATGGAGGTGATGGGTGTAATGGAGCAAGATGCAGAGAACAGGAGGATATGGAAAAAGATGATCTGCTGTGGCAACCCCTAACGGAAGCAGCTGAAGGAAGAAGAAGAAGAAGAAGATTAGTTTCAAATAAATGAATTTTACATTTTTTAAATCTCTTCCAGACTCTGCAGGCAACCACAATCGTCTTTATAAGGGCCTTACGGAGCTCTTTGTATCTTGGCACGATGGCAGCACTCATATCAACAGCAAAGAAATTACCAGATCTTCGTTTAAATAAGAAAGCTTCGACCTACATACTCCCTAATGAATTTCTAATCATTAAAACACCTGATTATAATTTTATAAATTTGAAATGGTGATAAATGTAGGGATGTGATTACTATTTTCATGTGTCAAATCTGCACTTTTTGAGATTGTGAGAATGAACACATCATGTTTGTTTTATGTGTCATTTGTTCAAGTATATCACCTTCATCTGTAGGCACTAGTTGTATGAAAATCTAATGTTTGCCTGTTGAAATATGATGAAAAAGTCCCCAGTTTCAATGAGTCTTCTTATTTTTCACATGATACATAAGTAAATAAATTAATTAATTAAATAAGAAATGTACCACATTCAGACTATTTTGGCTTAAAATTCTTGCTTGGTTTCCGTTTTCCTTGGATTTAAATTTACTTTCAACCTCCTTAACTGAATTTGTAGTAACACCAAATGGGATAACATTGTGCAAGAAAAATCTGTTTTGGTTTCCTTCACTACATTTTGCTTAACTGAATTCTCTTCAGTCTCTTCTAAGTCAGTATAAAAGTGGTATCCTATATTATATACAACAGGAAAAATAAATTTCTTCTCCATGTTATGGTTCAAGTGGTTTTTTTAGAATTTGGCAGGAATTCATTAATGTTATCACAAAACAGATTTTCAGGCTCTTTGCTTCACTTTTGCTATTGTTTTAACATATATGAGAAATTGCACTGAGCCTTTCACTGCATTCAGTTCACTGAAAGATGAAGGAAATCAGATTTTTTTAAATTTGGTTTATCTTTTTGGTGTGTGTTTACTGTTTGCAGTCGTGCACCATATGGTCCAAGGTAAATCTGCCAATTGATTATTTCTGTGGTGCCCCTTCCTTTGATGCCCTAAGCACATTCTTATTTTGCTTAATGGTTGATCCAGCCTGCAGTGGCTGGCGCCCTGCCGGGGTTTGTTTCCTGCCTTGTGCCCTGTGTTGGCTGGGATTAGCTCCAGCAGACCCCTGTGACCCTGTAGTTAGGATATAGCGGGTTGGATAATGGATGGATTATCCATTATCAGGTTGCCTGACTCTACCAGACAGAAATCTATGGGAGGCTTGCAAGAGGCTACCACCTGTAGAAAGCCAACTGATCATAAACTAATATTTCACCTCCACACCATTTGAGGAAACACGCTATCCCTGGTTTGAAGGACAGATTTTTTTTTCAGTTCTTTGGGGAATGGGCAATTGACAGGCAATCTGAGAAAGCTAGTCCATCATTGGCTACTGAAGACTCAGAGGTGCTGGGACAGAAAGCCATATATTTACAAATAAAAAGGTTAGACTTGTACTGGCTGTCCAGAGTACTGAGATTAGTGCTGCATCCCAAAAATAATGCAGTATTAAACAAACATTCATTAAAATCTTAACTATTCATTCGCTCGTTCAACGCTTAAGACATTTAAAGTTTTTAGACAGCGCTAGAACAGTGAAATGGCTAATAGAATTGAAACCTACCCACTTACTTTAAATTTTGCTCTAATACAACCCGTATTACAATAAAGGGAAAAACATTCTGTCAGTCTGTAGGCGCATTGTGTTCATTGCTATTATTTGTATCGTACAATTACTCACCATACACTTTTAACTGAACTCTTCCACCTAGATTGAGATTAGACGGAGCTGTTGTAATCGCCACTGTGTATTCTCCGGAGTCATTAGCAAACAGTTTATTAAATTTAAGAGTGCCAGTGGCGGGGTACAATTCGACCCTTCCTTTATAATCCTTTGTATAAGTCGGTCTTGAGTTCGCCCAGGTCACAACAATTTTCGAACCAAACGTCCAGGTTCCAGAATTCGCCGTTTGATCGACTGGATCAATTGACAAATTAAATTCGATTTCTCCACCTACTTTCCCATTAAGTACGTCCTGAGGTGTTATCAGACTAGCGGCAGAGCAACAGTCTGTAATGAAAAAGAATGTTACTAACTAATTAAAATATTACCATACATAAATAATTTGCATGAGCAATCTGTTAAAAAGTTTTAGTCACAACTTTAAAATGCGCTACCTACACGAAAACAGAGACAGAGAGAGAGCAGCCAAAACGACTCCAACGCGCACCTCCATTTTCATCTGAATAAGTAAGCAACTAATACTTGATATCCGGATTCACAAATTCTGAAAAAGAGTGCATTATATTATAAGGACAGTAGAGGGCGCAGCACCTCCAAAATTGGCGTTTTATTTGCAAGAACACGTTATTTACTTAGTAAAATTAGATCGCGGAGAAGAAACAGTTAAACTCGCCACGGATAAACGAATGATATAGCATAACGCTGCACAGGAAATACACATTATTTTAATGGATCGAATTAATACATAAGTGATTATTGGGCCTGCTATGTAGAGCAAGAATCAGAGCAACCAGTGCTTTATAGTTTTATCATTTAGCATTTGTCCACAAAATACATGCACACATCTGGTGTGTGTATGGTATTCAAAAATTAGGATAATAGATGAAATAAAAATAGTCAAAAGCCTGCATAATATTTACCATCTGAATTACAGATGAACCCACTGAGCTGAACTCAATAGCATGATGGCAATATTCAGTTCTAAGCTAATGAAACACAACTCTACATGTGTATGAAGTTCAAAACATATTTTCTCCTTGTGATCTTAGTGTGATTATCAGTTAAATACATTCATGTATTATTGAACTTGCTTAATCCAGGTTAGAGTTGTAGGAGAAGGGGCTTATCTTGACAGCATCATGTGCAAGGCAGGAATTAAACTTGGGCGACCTATAGTGAACCCTGAGTATACACACATGAATGACCACACTCACTCACACCAAGTGAATTTAGGATTATTAAATAATACACCACACAAGCAGTCTGTTAGGGGACATCCTGAGTATCCACAGAAAAACTCACACAGACACAAAGACCATGTGCAAACCTGAGAAACAAGGCTGACACAAATTTGTAAGCACCTGTAAAACTAAATATTCAATTACCTAAACAAAAAAAAACAACAAACTGATCTTACACAAGTTCTTAAAGCACCTTTTAGTATGTTTATGACATACATCTCTAAAATATGCATCCTGATAATGTTTCTAATTTGACGCTTCCTTACATCACATGATGCAAAAAGTAATTGGAAGCATTATAATCACTGTAATAAATGGACTAAAATGTGAATATTTAGCTTCAGTGATGTTACAGCTTAGGTGATCGCTTCCAGCCGTGTTAATATAGTTGGATTTTTAATATTGGTTCAGACATTTTCTATCCATCCATTATCAAATGTACTCCTTCTAATTTGACCGCTATAGGAAACAAATGATTTAGTCATTAACTCTGAGTTCAGGTTAGCCTTTTCATGAATCTTAACTCTGCCACTGTCTGTGTTGGTGTTTATTGTTACTGCCCTGGTTCTCCACCCATATGTTAAAGTGTTGGCATATTGATCATTTTAGATTCGGGCCATGTATGAGTAAATGTAACAATGTAAGTGAGTGTGCCCTCTTATGAGCCTGTGGCACATCCAGGGTTGGCCCCAGGATTCCATGGCTTTGAAGCTGTTATTTATTTATTTATCTATCTATTTGTACTTGTTTAAAGCAAATTGCTCCCAAGTCCCTGAAGCTGTACTATTTTACCCTACTAAAAAGATTGCAATATGCAAGCTTTAGAGGCAACTCAGGCCCCTTGTTGTAACCTTGCTTGACTTCTCACTACATTCATAATGGCTAACACCGTACAACACCCTAGTACTATTTTACCTTGAAATGACAAGTAGAAAAACACAATTTTATCCGGAAGCTCATTTTCTTGCTACCAGACATTTGTGGAGTGATATTTAAAAAAACATGAGCATTGTTTATGGACAAAAATCAGTGTTATCGTTGAACTGCAGGATTTGTCGTTATATATTTTTAATGCTAATACACTAAACAAGAGTGAAAATAATGTTTTCCTTTAACAACTGGCCAAGTGTCGAAGTTCCCGTCTTATGGGTAAATACTGTAATTGGACTAAGAGGTTTTATTTTATTTGAAGAAAATAACTTTGCATACAGTCAAGTCAAACATATATATAATAAAACTAGGAGAACAAAAATGAAAGGAGTAAAATAAAAAATGTCAGAAAGTTTAAAAGGAAAGCAACAAAACAAAATTCAACTCCCGACTAAGAGGATTTTTAACTCATAAAACCTATCGACAATCTCTTCAAACCACTTTCGATTTATATGGAGGGTAGCTACCTGGCCGTTTTGTATTACTCTTGACGTAAGTATATTCGTTTTCCTTATTCTTATTAATAATGTTAGCGTTTCATTTAAGGGGTGTGTTTTTTTTGGTGGGCGGGCGTACTTGTAGGGTGGTACTAATATTTTTTCATGTCGGTCTTATTCTCGCACGATCAGTAAAAGCTAAAATGACGGGGACTCCGTGTGTTCCCTGTTTTCTGGTGGCAGTATTATGGGTTGGTAAGAAAGATGCTTACATTAGTTTAACGTATTTTATCATTGTTTTTTTTACCAACATTTAATGGGTTAATTACAATCAAATTATACTTCTTTAAAATATTTTTAAATATAAATTATAATAAATACGTATCGTCTCTCCCCACAGGCTGCTCCGGTTTGACACTCTCTATTCCTACAAGCCCCGTTTTCAGACGGGTAGGCGGCGATGTGACATTAAGCTTTTCACTTAATCCTTCAAATGCCGTGTTACAGGCTGTGACCTGGACGTTCACTAACACCACTAACAATGTGGTGATTTTGTCGGATGGTGCAGTTTCATACGGACAGGGTATGAAGGAGAGCCCATCTGAACAACATCACAGGATTTCTGTCGCTCTTCAGACTGACACTAAATGACTCGGGACAGTACAGCGTGAGCATCATAACTACTGAGGGAGGGAGTGCAAGTGGAAGTGTCACACTTCAAGTGTTAGGTAAGTTAACCGCCAATGTCATATAGGATCAAACTGTTAATGAGACCAAATGAACTATTTTTTGAACAAACTTATTTTGAAGCTTAGTGAATGTTACATATTTATAGAAATATTTAAGTGAATTCCTTGATTAACACACTAACACACAAATAACATATCTATCGACAACAAAAACTTTATGTTATTTGGTATTTGTTTGATATTTGGTATAGAAAATAAGTTACTTAAGCTGTTATGTTCAAGCATGTTTCAGCATCTGTAAAACAATAATGCCTACTATATATATACATATATATATATATATATATATATATATATATATATATATATATATATATATATATATATATATATATATATATATATGAAATAGGAAATGAGCTGACAGTTATCTTCTCAGTAGATTTCAGGTCATTCAGTAACAGACAAATGTAATGGAAAGATTTATGAAATTCATAGGACAACACATATCAGAAATGAGCATGGAATTATCCAATAATTGTGAATTTAGCATTTAATTACACACTAGTGTTTAAAGCAAAATAATGATGATTAGAATGTTGATTATCTTTAAATTAAAAGCTATACATTTTAACATTATTGTTTTTAAATAAAATAAAATCAATTTACATTTCTGTAAAAGCTTTTTCTCCCCATGTATATCATAGTTGTTTCTTCAGTTATTTGCTATTGCTTTTGTGTAGTGAGTGCTGAAAACTTATCCAGCCATGTTTTAAATATACAATCCCATAATCTGGAGTGCAAGACAGTGAAGTCCATTTTACACATTAGCTGGATAGGCAGGCCCATAAAGGATGCCATCACATTTACATTTTGTGCGTTTATGGCATTGACCAAAATGCATGTGTGTACCAGGCCTGAGTATGAAATGCTGCTGCCGTGAACAGCTGGGTTTTACAGTCAGATGTGTTATTTATTCAATAGAGAGTCATAAGCACCATCATAAAGAAGGGTACGTAACTTTACTTTTACATGTCCTGCTAAAATCATAGTTTACATATTATATTTTAAGCCACTTGAACTGTATTTCTGATTTGTTTTATTTTTTTGCTTATTACAAGAATAAGAAAGGTAAGATAATTAATATTGCACTTTTTGTGTACTGGTATTTATTGTATTTAAAGTTTAATCTGTCCATAACATTTAATCCTTTTATAACAATTTTGAAAGTCTTTTATTTACATGTTCATGCCTTCTTTAGTCTCTTTCAAAACACATGTTGATATATACATGTTGATATAAATTTCTTTCTCATAATAACAGGGCCAATGGAACTATGTGACATCAGCACTAACCTCTGCATCACTATGCTGACTCTTAGGGTTAGTTAAGTTCAGTTTATCCAGTGTGCCTACAAAATAATCCACACAGACTCAGGGTGTGCAATGTTGGCACATGCAGTAAGCAAACTGAAAAGTGAACCCAATATCCAGTGATTCAAACTTTTCAGTCACTTTTCATCTAATGTTGTTCCCTTTAGAAACATACAGATAATACTATTTGAATAGCTGCAAAGAGAGTAATCTAAAACAATTTAGTCCCAAAATGTAATCTCATTGTACACACTTGGAGACGGCATGGTGGCGAGTCGGTAGCACTGCTGCCTCACAGTTAGCAGACACAGGTTTGTTTCCCAGGTTCTCCCTGCATGGAGTTAGCATGTTCTCCCCATGTCTGCGTAGGTTTCCTCCTGGTGCTCTGGTTTCCTCCCACACTCCAAAGACATGCAGGTTAGGTGCATTGGTGATCCTAAGTTGTCCCTAGTGTGTGCTTGGTGTGTGGGTGTGTGTGTTCTGTGGTGGCTGGCGCCTGCCCGGGTTTGTTTCCTGCCTTGCACCCTGTGTTGGCTGGGATTGGCTCCAGCAGACCCCGTGACCCTGTGTTAGGATATAACAGGTTGGATAACTGATGGATGGATGTACACACTTGGGCTTCATTCGGTGAAGCAGGATCAACATGCAAATGTTGATATAACTTCTAAATCAAGAATAGGTTTCTATTTTACTTTTGCCATTTACAGAACAGTTGAAAATCCTGCTGGTGTAAGATGTTAGAAAAAAAAAGCTAAGTTAGTAAGCCTGGCAGTGTGAATGCAACCCACTCTATCTGACCTACACCATTTTCTATGACCTGATGATCAATTTTTCCATCTTATTACTGAATCTTTTGTTGCAAAGCAAAGTTAAATAGAGTCAGAGCTTAGCTTGGCAGCATTAGAAATAAAGTGTTATAATTCTGTCATGATAAAAAGTAAAACATAAAAATTGTTGATATACAGAAAACATCATAATTTCACAGTATTCATAGAAAGTGACAGTGAATGGAAATCTTGAGCTAGAAAAAGACGTTTACAAAAATCAAATAAATGCATAATAAAATTTGGTCAAAGCATGACATTGTGTTCAATTTGCTGTACCTGGCATAAACCAGGTATTATGGTCAAGATGGAAACTCTCAAAAGATGTTAAAATCAGGAGAAGAAATAATACAATTTCAAAGGGCCCAACAAAATAATAGTCAAAAACAAGTGAGTGTGAGATGCCAGAAAGACAATTTCTCACAATACCAACACAAACATGCAAAGAAAATACCAGAGGCCCTAGCCATTACTAAGAAATCTTTTCTCTTACTAACACTAACCAACTGAGATTTGTTGTTTTAAATTATCCAATATTTTTCAAACCAAGTATGACACACTGGCATCTTTTATGACAGTGCACTTGTGTCTCAGACCATGCCCACATGAGAAAATGTATAAAATTGAAACAAAACATTGCCAAATGTTGGGAGATTCTTCTAAAAGTCTAGAATAGTGCATTATAGTCTTAAAAGTTCAGATTCTTTAATGGCCTTTTACGGTTCTTTACTGGATTGTGTTGGTCCTTATTAGATAGATAGATAGATAGATAGATAGATAGATAGATAGATAGATAGATAGATAGATAGATAGATAGATAGATAGATAGATAGATAGATAGATAGATAGATAGATAGATAGATAGATAGATAGATAGATAGATAGATAGATAGGTACTTTATTAATCTCAAGGGAAATTCACATACTCCAGCAGCAGCATACTGATAAAAACAATATTAAATTAAAGAGTGATAAAAATGCAGGCAAAAAAGACAATAACTTTGTATAATGTTAACGCTTTACCCCCGGATGGAATTGAATAGTCGCACAGTGTGGGAAGAAACGATCTCCTCAGTCTGTCAGTGGAGCAGGACAGTGACAGCAGTCTGTCGCTGAAGCTGCTCCTCTGTCTGGAGATGATCCTGTTCAGTGGATGCAGTGGATTCTCCATGATTGACAGGAGCCTGCTCAGCGCCTGTCGCTCCGCCACGGATATCAAACTGTCCAGCTCCGTGCCTGCTCCAGCTAGAGCCTACCTTCCTCACCAATTTCTCCAGGCGTGAGGCGTCCCTCTTCTTTATGCTGCCTCCCCAGCACACCACCGCGAGAAGAGGGCACTCGCCACAACCGTCTGGTAGAACATCTGCAGCATCTTATTGCAGATGTTGAAGGACGCCAGTCTTCTAAGTAAGTATAGTTGGCTCTGTCCTCTTGCACAGAGCATCAGTATTAGCAGTCCAGTCCAATTTATCATCCAGCTGCACTCCCAGGTATTTATAGGTCTGTACCCTCTGCACACAGTCTCCTCTGATGATCACGAGGTCCATGAAGGGCCTGGGCCTCCTAAAATCCACCACCAGCTCCTTGGTTTTGCTGGTGTTCAGTTGTAGGTGGTTTGAGTCACACCATTTAACAAAGTCCTTGATTAGGTTCCTATACTCCTCCTCCTGCCCACTCCTGATGCAGCCCACGATAGCAGCGCGTCTGCAAACTTTGCACATGGCAGGACTCCGAAGTTGTATTGTAAGTCCGATGTATATAGGCTGAACAGGACCGGAGAAAGTACAGTCCTCGCGGTGCTCCTGTGTTGCAGACCACAATGTCAGACCTGCAGTTCCCGAGACGCACATACTGAGGTCTGTCTGTAAGATAGTCCATGATCCATGCCACCAGGTATAAATCTACTCCCATCTCTGTCAGCTTGTCCCTAAGGAGCCGAGGTTGGACGGTGTTGAAGGCACTAGAGAAGTCCAGAAACATAATTCTTACAGCACCACAGCCTCTGTCCAAGTAGGAGAGGGATCGTTGTAGCATATACATGATCTTTTGAACCTTTGCTTGACAAAACACCATTTCATTCCAGGATGGGTTCTTTGTATATTAATTTGTTTCTTTGTGCTTTGAAAAACTTCACAATATGTAGAAGGAAAAAAAACCAAAATATTTAATGCAAGGCGGTCTACCTAGCAGGACACTAAGGAGAAAGAGGTTGGGAGCATGCACTGATAGCGTGTTGCAGCAACAACCACACAAAGAACTACCTGGATTGGGACCCAAGTGCAGCAGGTGACACCTCAGCACCACACTAACAGAGGTAAAAACATGAACTGAACTTGTGTTATTTTATGCAGCAAGAGTTCTTTTCAAATTAGGATCCACTGGTATTTCATAAACCTGTTACCATCTATTAATGGTTATTCACTGTATGGAACCTGTTACAGATCTAAATAAAGGCTCTTTCTGGAACCTTCATGTGGATGGGACTGTAGAACCACTCTGGCACTTTTATTTTAAGAGTGTCCTCCTAGGATATTGTCTTCTAACAATTGCTGTCAAGCTTGTTAGGATGTAATCTTGGAATTGTTCTAATAGTGCACAAACATTTGTAACTTGAATCTAAGACCATTGCTCATGACTAAACAATGGACTAAATAATAAATGCCTCTTACAGTCCAAAATAGGTTATATTTCATATTTTTTCTGGAGGGTACTTCAAATACGGCACTAAAACAACAGGGACAAGTATGTATTCAATGATGCAGTGGTCCGCACGTAGAACGCAAAAGAAACAAGTTGACACATTTAAAACAATCTTAAACTTCTTTCATTAAGAAGTTTAAAGAGAGATTGAGGGCTGTGAAATGACATCTTTTGTTTAATATGATAATTAAATCCATCCTGTCCCGAACAAATCTCTCTCTTACACATCATCTTTCAGTGAATCAGACTGAAAACATTTTGTACAACTTAGGTCTACTCTTTCAAATAAAATTTGAGAGAGTTTACTTCAGCTTGTATATTTTGTATACAATATTTTCCTCCTTTACACTTCTGACAGCCACTCCTGTCAACAAATAGGTCCTTGAGTAGTGTTATAGAAACATAGGACAATGAAAATGTTTTTGGGTACCTTGCGGCACACCTCGCCTATTATAAAATCGGAATAGAAAAAAAAAAAGTGTGTTAAAGTACAAAATGAGTCTTCTTAGACGGAGTCCTATTTGGATCATCAAAGATGGTGGTTCTTCTGGTCATTTTGCTGCCGGGCAGGAAGAAGAAAGTGCAGGTGGGCCAACACTAGAACTGACATCATTGGAGGAAAGCCTTTAGTATTCCACTCTACAGAGGCAGAAAAGGAGAGAGCATTATTAACACAGCATCCACCCCTTGGATTGGTGGAAAATTACCATCAACTGAGCCCTTAAACTGTCTCCAATATACACATGTGTAACAGTACCACCTCTTAGCCCAGATCCATCAGGTTAGGAAATTTGAGCCGTGAGGTCATGGACACGTGAAAGACCATTGAGTTGGCATAGAGAGTATCCTGGTGATGTTGGACTTTGAACCAAAAGGCTGTAGATCCAAGAACCACCTGGTGACACAGGGATTTGATTCCCTATGTAGACTCATCCACAGTAAAGGTGCATCACCAAAGTGAATTTGTGACCCAGGTGGTAGTACCTCAGCTGGTTAATAGACCATGTAATTGCATACCTTGTCTCACAATCCAGTAGTTTCCAGGTCAGATACACAATGAGTATTCAACACCATTAACACTTTGGCTCAACACAGCTCTCAGACCTGTGTCTAAAGCGCAAGATAAAAGGCAAGGAAAACCAAGTGTAATTAGTATAGGTGCTGACATGAGGGCAGTTACAGGTCACAAAATGCGGTTTCTGACTTTTAATCATTGTCACATTTACCATGTTCACAACTCTCTCAGAAAAGTGAGGGACAAACCAGTAGTAATACCCCAAGAAAGTTTGGACCTGTTGCTTGTTTTTGATGGGGCCATTTCTTAATGGCATGAACTTTGGTGCATTGTGGTTGTACGGTACCTCTACCCACCAAGTAGCCCAAATATTTAGCTTTGGCCAACACACAAAAAAAATTTTATGGTTGATCTTAAGCCCTGGTTTACTTAATGTCACAAGCACTGCACAAAATGCCACATGTGATCCTCCCATATACCAGAATAAATGACGATGTCATCTAAGTAGGTGGCACTATAAGGCCAGGTTTATACTTCATATGACACGACATGTGCTCCAGTGGGCACTACTGCTGCACAATCATTGTCCTGTTTTTACTTTATGTAAATATGGGAT
The DNA here is from genome assembly GCF_016835505.1 of Polypterus senegalus. Lineage (NCBI taxonomy): Eukaryota > Metazoa > Chordata > Cladistia > Polypteriformes > Polypteridae > Polypterus > Polypterus senegalus. The sequence continues at coordinate 77,522 of NW_024383735.1, forward strand.
ATTCCACCAGGTGGCAGTGTGAGATATTATCACGGTGAGAACAGGTTTGACTTCTCTGTGTTGTGAATTGCCTGAAACACCCATTAAATTCTAAGGACACAATATCTCTGTAAAGGATTAATGTTTAATGATTAAATCCATCAATCCAGGGATGAGCTCATTCCAGCTAGCACTGGGCACGAGGCAGAAACAATCCTTCGATGGGGCATCAGTTCATCACAAGATGAACACAAGCACACACATACACTGGTGTCATTTTCGCATCATCAAATCCTAAATCTGCATATTTTTGGAAAGAAACTGGAGCACACTGTGGAAACCCACCAGGAAAACATGCAAACTCCAGGAAGGGAACACCAAGGACGTGACTCCTGCAAAACAGCAGCGCTTACTGCTCTGCCACCATGCTACCCCACATATCTAATTATTAACAGTATTCATTATTTAAATGAAGTTAACGATTTAGTGATATCAAGTATAAATCTAAGGATTCTAAATGTGCAGATGTTTAGAATATCATAAATTTAATGTGTTCTATTTGGTGATTTATTGCAGCTTGCAGGTGCTGTCAGATCAGGAGGAAGCCCCAGAAGCACGTAGGAATTGACAACTGGGTCGGTTTTAAGATAACATTTATGACGATCTACTTAAATGATAAAGTAAACTAAAAGGGTTAGGGTCTCCACTTTAATCACAAAATTCACCCTTTCACCATATCCTTATGTTGTTGTAAAGGTGCAAAAAAAAAAAAACGGCACAGAAGATGGTATGTGAGACATTTAAAATGTGCTGTGTCATTACGATGGGAAATATGAGACGCTTGAATATAAAAGCGCCATGGATGCATTTGTATGTTGGCATTTTGCTTCACCATATCGAACCACTCATCAAACATTGAAGCACACACATCGAGGATGCTCAAAGCGGCTTTCTGTCACATGTAGATAGTAAACAGAGACGCTGATGTCACATTCTGACTTTTATCACACTGCACCCCAACTTTTTCTGGTACTGCAATTCGCACTCACATCGTGTTAATTTCTAAGGATGTGCTCAGAGGACGTGTCATGTGAACACTAGGAATGCGTGGCAGCCATGATGTGTGTGCGTACGTGTTCTGAGTGTGAAGTAGTAGGCCCTTAGAGTTGTGAGAACGTAGCACTCTATCTACCAGATATTGGAAGGTCGCATGCAAACCAAATGGGAAACCTAGTACTGCAAGCATTGCTTTTACATCCTAAGATGAATGTTTGTTTGAAGAGCACTACTTAGGAAAGTTAGGTCATCAATATGATCAGTGTGAAGCTGTATTTTAATGGTAAAAGCAGAAGTACAGTATCTGTTGCCAAAATAGGAGTGTGAAGAATGCTCTATATCAGTGGTTCCCAACTTTTCTATGCCAAACATCCCTAGAAAATGCAAAAGTAATATCACATTTGAAGATGAAGAAGTCAAATTTCAAATATTTGAACCACAAATTGAACCACATTCATTACTATGGGTGAACAAACTGAACTCAAAAAGTCTTTAACTCAGTGCACAAAATTTAAATAGAAATTAAACATTTTACTTTGTAAATCTCAGTAATCTTGGAAATGTGTCCTCTGTGAAGCTTAGGCACTTGATTGATGAACTGAGGGTTGGGATATCCCAAAAACATCAAGCAGCGAAATGCAATGATACACAATCAACAATCAAGGGTTTTAGGGATTGTGAAGCAACGGGTGCCAGGGTGTCGTATGCAATTAAGTGCAGTCGATAAGCTTAGTCCCCTGATAACACAAGTACTGCAGTTCAAAACAGATGCACCACACAGTTAAAACTTGCTGTGCTGCTGCCAGGGCCACCATCAGGAGAAATTTTCAGCTTATAAGAAGCAGCAGGTGTTGCATCCAATTCAACCCCTGTCAAACCCCCTACCCTGCCATCCCCCGCGTCATGATCAAACCTTGAAATCACTGAGTTTTCATGTTCAGGGTTTTCAAAGAAACAATGTGCAATGTTTGATTTTTTCATATCATAAACCATGAACACTAACTGAGAAAAAACCTACAAATGATGGCACACAACAAGACACTGATTGCACTATGAATAAGTTGGACAACGATCTCACTCACATTTTGTGAATTGCGACACAGCCTTCCTTTTGTCACATCCTCTAAAATGCCATATTGACTCCTGGGTGTGTTCAGTAAATCCCAAACGCATTTGAATTATACATATTTTGCAGGTTATGTAACTTGTTAAAAAGAATTAAAAGTGTTTGTTTTGCCACAGTTACAATAAGTAAGCAAACTATAAAAGGCAAAAAGTTTTCTGTCATTCTGTCTTTACCATAATTTAAGAATTGTAAGAAAGATTTTCTTTATTTTGTAACATTCTATCACAAACAATATATGATATTTGACTTGGGATATGATGTGATTATGTAGCATCACATTTGTGACTCAATGCAATATTTTTAATGGTTCAAGAGCCTCAAGAGCCTAAATTTCAAACTCCATCCATGATAAAAATAAAACCTTATCTTTGCTTCTACAGAAAAATGTTGCCATCTCAGTAGATCGAACACAAAAGAGCGGAAGTGTGCTGGCAAACTTATTTATTGAATATCTGGTGATTTGTGTGTATTACATGCCTTCATAAAGTACTATTAAGGACCTGATTCAAAGTTTAAAATGATGCCAAAGTAAACACTTTGCTCCAAGAATAGACAGACACTGCATAACACAAGTAACACACTTTTCAGGCATTCTTTATGTAACTCTCTGTGTGATTGCTGGGCCCAAAGGATCCTTACTGACTCTGTAAGGGCTAGTTTTGCACGTTTCTCTAACCCATTTGTTTTGTAGACATTGTATTGTCACAGTATATTACATTTCAAAAAGTATGTTCTTCACTAAACTGTGCAAAGACAGCATGAAACACTGTCACAAGTTTGTATATATATAACAATCACCCTTCTCCAAATAAAACTTCCTCCTGCCCCTCCAACCCCCAAAACAATCAGAAAATTCAAAGTAGGAACAAGAAAACTACAACTGTTTGGTCTTTTTAAAAGAAAAACTTTAGAAGGGATAATTCATATTAAAAAGTTAAAAGTCAATGGTCAGAGGTAGTCTGAATGGGACCAAGTTCTAACAAGATGAGGAGAAGGTGCCATTAAGTACTTTTCTGGGGATCTAGTAGAGCAGAAGGAGACAAGCAGACTTCCTCTAGACAATGTAGGCCATGCTGAAGTAGAAAAGGTATTGATTTAAGAAAACACGCCTTTCTCTTTTCAGAGGCATGCTTGTGACAACAAAATTAAACTATAAATAATACATTTTATTGCACTTTCCTAGTACTGTTTTCACAAGTTAAGGATATGTTTCCTGCTTGCAGCGTGCATTATGGGTGAAATTATAACAATGCCTCCTTTCGACAAGCTGTACTCTTCTTATTACCCTTCTTTGTTTTAGCAATTTTTCTTTTGTGGTGGTGTACTGCCATTGCTTGTAAGAACAGACAGATGCACGTTCAAATCATCCTCTTTAATAAAACCCTGTGTTTGTCCAGGTGTCCGTGTGTGCGCATGCGCTGGGTCACACGGCACGTGTTCAGTCTCTTCCTGTGCATTCTCTGTGCAGACACACACACAGGCGCATGAGAGACAGACACGCACACACATAGGCGCCAGCACGGGACACACACACACAGGCACGCGCGGGACGCACACACACACACAGGCGCGCACGGGACGCACACACACACACACAGGTGTGCGCGTGCATTGTTGCAATGTTACTTTTCTTGGTTGTTTATTAAATTTTCAAATGTTCATTTTTTTCCCTGTGCTTAAAACTCATTAAAAAAAAGTGTTTTTAGCGAGGGTTGTAAGGCTATAGCGCGAACTCTTCCAGTCTAGTTTTCTCAGTTGTTCAAGGTTTTCTTAGTGTTATTCAATGTTTTTACATTTAGTTTACTATTACGCTGTGCATTCAGTGGTATAATTAACTATATTTGTGCTTAAAACGTAAAAATATATATTTACATACAGTTCATACAGTCTGAATGGATTAATTGTATTTACATACAATCCTATGGGGAAATTACTTCGTTCACGACCAAATCGGGTTAGAACCAGAGTTTTGGAACAATTTTGGTCGTGAGCCGAGGTTCCACTGTAATTCTGTCATACAAAATTAAAGGCATTTTACGGAAATGCAAACCAGAATTACTGAGAGAGAAAATTAAAGGCACACAATACAGTGACGTATATTACAGCTACAAACAAGGTCCCTTGCCATTTAATATAGACTGTTCCTACTAATGTTTATGCACTACTGTTCTAGCCTGTTATTGTAACGGGCTTAATGTCTAGTATGATTATATTTTTCTAAAAAAGCCTGTTTTTCATGTATTACAATCTTTGTTGTTATTTTATATAGCCTATGGAGCAAGAGTCACATTGAGTGGCAGCATGGTGGTGTAAAGCACACATAAGAGTTTCATCATGCTTTGTAATCTTAACAAAACCCTTATATTTATGAAAGAGCCAGGAAGTCACCTTCATGTTGCACTTTCTGTGGAATGTTGTGCACATGTGCAATAAAAATATTCAGAAAATGAAAAGGCAGAGTGTGTGATAGAGCCCAACCATGATGAAACCGATTGAAGCACCGCAAACAAATAATAGAATATTTTAACAGATGATAAGTTGTTCTTGCTGAAAATATGGTAATAAAAGATTTTGAGTGAGAAAACTCACTGATACAATTCAGTCTGTAAATACATAAGACAAATGTGCAAAATCCATGCAGAAACTAGCACATCAGGAATGACAGGTCTGCACTATGACTCTGCCAGTTCTATGATTAAAACTAAATGCTAGTCTATAGGGTCTCTTTAGTTCTTGTCACTTGATTGCATGCTACATGCATGGTCAATGTATCTCTTGGTAGATCACAGAAGTACGTGGTTGTGTTATCATTCCAGTGGATGCAGGCAGTATCTTTGCAAAATAATGAAATAAGCTTTTGTTTAGTGAAAGAATGTAAGTAACTATGCGCTTTGTTATCTACAGAACAGAGACTACAATTCACATCTGGGTATCAACATTTAATAATGTCACTAATGGTGCTTCTTGATAACTTTCCAAGGTGAATTCACCTCCCTGGCCCTGAAAGTGCCATGATGGAAGTGAAATGAACAGCTGGTCTGCTTTAAAATGACCGAAGCTCACAAGTTCGTTTTGTTTGGATACATTGCTTTCTGATGTATACTACTCAAAAATTTAAGTTACACTTATTAATCTGAGTATAGCATCAAGTCAGTGAAGTTTCAGGGATATTGATCTGGTCAGTTAAGTAGCAGAGGGGTTGTAAATCAGTTTCAGCTGCTTTGGTGTTAATTAAATTAACAACAGGAGCACTAGAGGGGCAACAATGAGATGACCCTCAAAACAGTATGGTTTAACAGGAGGAGGCCACTGACATTTTCCCTCCACATCTTTTCTAACTGATTTTTACTAGTTCTACATTTGGCTACAGTCAATGTCACTACTGGTAGCATGAGGCGATACCTGGACCATACAGAGGTTGCACAGGTAGTCCAACTTCTCCAGTTTGGCACATCAATACGTGTCATTGCCAGAAGGTTTGCTGTGTCTCCCAGCACAGTCTCAAGTGCATGGAGGAGATTGCAGGACACAGGCAGTTACTCTAGGAGAGCTGGAAAGGGCTTTAGAAGGTATTTAACCCATCAGCAGGACCAGTATCTGCTCCTTTGGGCAAGGAGGAACAGGATGAGCATTGCCAAAGCCTTACAAAATGACCTCCAGCAGGCCACTGGTGTGAATGTCTCTGACCAAACAATCAGAAACAGACGTCATGAGGGTGGCCTGAGGGCCAAATGTCCTCTAGTGGGCCCTGAGCTCACTGCCCGGAACTGTGGAGCTCAATTTGAATTTGCCATGGAATACCAGAATTGGCAGGTCCACCACTGCCACCCTGTGCTTTTCACAGATGAGAGCAGGTTCACCCTGAGTACATCTGACAGACGAGAAAGGGTCTGGAGAAGCTGTGGGGAACGTTATGCTGCCTGTAACATTGTTCAGCATGACCGGTTTGGTGGGGGGTGGGGGAAGGTCAGTGATGGTCTGGGGTGGAATATCCTTGGAGGGACACACAAATCACTATAGGCTGACAACGGCATTTTGACTGCCATTAGGTATCGGAATAAAATCCTTGGACCCATTGTCAGACCCTATGCTGGTGCCATTGGTCTTGGGTTCCTCCTGGTGCACGACAATGCCCAGCCTCATGTGGCAAGAGTATGCAGACAGTTCCTGGAGGATGAAGGAATTGATAGCATTGACTGGCCCCAAGCTTGCCTGACCTAAATCCAATAGAACACCTCTGGGACATTATGTTTCTGTCCACCCAACTCCGCCAGGTTGCACCTCAGACTGTACAGGAGCTCACCGATGCCCTGGTCAGGATCTGGGAGGATGATCTCCCAGGACACCATCCGTCGTCTCATTAGGAACATGACCCGATGTTGTCAGGCATGCATACAAGCACGTGGGGTCATACAAACTACTGTGTATGATTCTGAGTTGCTGCAATTCAAATTTCTGCAAAATGCCTGCTGCATAATTTTTCACTTTGATTTTTGGGGTGTTATTGAATTCAGCCTTCTGTAGGTTGATAATTTTCATTTTCATCAAACGATATGGCATCCTTCAGTTCCTAACACATTACCCAGTCCATAACAGTATAGATATTCAGCAGGATTTTTTGCCCATTGAGATCTAATGTGTTTTCAAAGTGTTCTTTTTATTTTTGAGCAGTTTATTTATATATGTATACATACACTGAAGTTTTTGAGTTGCAGTATTTCCTAAAATTCAGTGTTTATTATTATGGCTGGCTGTTTGGTAATCTTATGACTTTTGGATGGAAACTGTTCCTGAATCTACTGGTGCAAGGGCCATTGGTCCAGTGCCATTTACCAAAAAGAAGGACTGAGAAAGCAACTGTGCATGATGTGTGGAGACTGGCCTGGACACAGGCAGGCAGACACGTTCATGTCACCCACAAACACGTGTATTATACAATATTTACACAGTTAAAGTGCACCACAAATCCCCCAAAGTCCTGGCCACACAATGCCTTCTTCAGACCGCCTCCTTCTCTCTTCTCCAGCTCAGTCCACTCCACTCCCACTCTCGCCCCAAATGAAGGTAGGAGGCCCCTTTTATTATCAATATGAAATTCAATTGCAGATGGATGGCAATAAGTCCTAAATTGAAGAGTTTAGTGGTCAGCTTTGCTCGTACATGCTGTTAAATACTGAGATGCAGTCTATAAGCAGGACACTGTTAGATAAACAGTGAAAAATAACTGATATGATTTGATTTCAGCCTTTACATCAACAAAAGCTGAAATTTTATTAAAATTGGGTAGATGTCTGATATTAAACACATTTAAGTTTATATAAACACAAAACAGTTTTTAAAAAGTAGGCAATTCATCCTATAGGCTATCAGTCATAATTCTCTTTACCTTATTCAAAATTTGAAAGATGACAGTGTGCTGCTCTTTACTACAGCAATGGGTAACTTATCAGTATAGCTCAGTATCTACAGGTATATATACCTGCACACTTTTGTATTCTGTGTTGCACCAATACTGTCAAAACAAAATACTACTACACATTAATGTACCTGGCCAATAAAGTGACTTCTGATTCTAATTTAGATTATTCCATATTTATACAGGTAGTTGTTGACTCATGACCACATTCAGTTCTGATGGACCGCTCGAAGTTGATTTGGAATTAAGATGTACCTATGTATGTATTCAAACCTGACCGTATGTATAGTACAGTATAATAAGTTCCTGATGTCATATTATTTTTATGTCCTTTTTATCATAATTTTTAGCACATTGTGCAGACTTTCTTTCATTTATTTTTTATAATTTTTTAATTAATTTGTTTCTTTATTACTGTTGTTTGCATGAGTTTTGGAGCTTTAGCAGCTTCATGAATCCTTTCATTGTCTGTGTTATGTTTATCTATCCGTTACTAAAACCATTTCATCCAGTTTGAATACTTGGATTTCTTTATAATGATGCAAAGAAGTGCATGATATCAACAATAACAACAATACCAGAAACATCGTCATTTATTTTTATAGTACTTAAAATGTGTAACACAAAGTGCTTTACAAGAAGTAAAAGTAAGTATTACAATTACAAAGAAAAAAAAATAAATGAATGAATGAATGAAACTTACACAATACAAACAAACAGGTATGGAAAAGTCTCAAACTAGTGTAAGCTGCCATAATTTGAGGTGTTCATAATGAATGTAATGATTTACTTCATGAGGTAGAAATATATAAAAACAAGAGAATTTGTGTCAAATATTAAAAATATTAGAATATGTGCCTCAATTTGAATATTTAAACTCTAAATATTCTTGACTACGATGCCCGCCGTAGCATAAGGCGGTGTAAGAATAGGAACGGAAAATGGTGAGAAAGGAATTCAGAAATCAAGAAGAAAGAAATACTTTTGAAAGACACAGTTGTTAATAGGTGTTTTGCTGGAGATGAAAGATAATGAGTCGAAAGATCTAAACCTAGAAAAGCCACATACAACAATAGTTTTGTTGCATGTATCTTGGACTTCCTGAAAATCTCGACGGTAATAGGATCATTTTGCCTACACGTAGGTTGTTATTTTCAGCCTTTGCTTGCAGCACGTCTGATAGTCTTTGTATTGTTCCACACGCAGATCTTGTTGATGTAATCTGAGATAGTTGAGACACGCCTCTGTTTTAACATACGCATCTATGACGTACTATTGGAATAATTTGCGCTGGAGTGCAAAATACTAAATGTATTCCTCATTGATAGTCTGTACGCGTAAAATTGACATTGAGTAAGCCTGATTCGGTTGGCAGTTCTTTTATTGGGAACATGTTGTAAATCTTTGTGCTAGCCAATGTCTCTGTAAAGGGAATAAAAGTGGGTAAACCATAGGATCATGGAAAGCATGATTACCATTGAGCATGGAAATCTGTTTCAGGAGTTGCCTCTGGGATAGATGCAAATGTCCCTTTCGCAGGGGGTTCGCCATCTTCTCTGATGAAAATCGCTGCAACATCGGTGCGACATGTCTGGGCATTGTATCGCCATAAATCCTGCCTAGGGTTTTCCTTGAAAACCATTCGTACAGATGCTGTTGGATTGGACTGAGAGATTTCATGCATGTGTTTGTATGATTTAGCGAAGGGGTTGATTGTTCTGAGCATAGAATCTAGCTGGAGAAGTACATTTTCGCTGCATGCAGAGTCTGCTTCATTTTATGAGCATACTTGAGTAGCTTGCACTGTGTCAAAAACATACAACTGTCCATATCCTGGAGAGGTAGAAGTGTTAGCGTTGTGAACACTGGCCCAGACACAGACAGGCAGACACGCTTGAATCACCCCACACATGTTTATTCATTGTCGATTATTTACAGTTAAGTGCTCCACAACCCCAAAGTCCTGGCCACAACACTATGCCTTTTCATTTCAGGCCGCCTCCTGGTCTCCTCCCAGACCTCGTCCGCCTTCCACCCGACTCAAGTCATTATATGAAGGAAGGCGGCCCCTTTATACTCCCGGATGTGCTCCAGGTGTGTCCCAGCATCTTCCACTGACACACCCGAGTTAGGCGTAAATGCCGGCTGCATCCCGAAGCACTCCAGGTGTCCCTGCTCCTCTTCCCCAGCACTTCCGGGTCCAGGGCCCCAAAGGCATAGGGGCATCCCTGGCAGTGACCATGGGCCCCTACAGGATTGAGCTTCAAAGCTCTGTACCCGTGGCCCCCAAAGGTACCAGGGTAGTTGCCCCACATGGTCTGGGAAGGCGTAAGCCCTCCTCCGTTCCTCCCCAGCCATCTCCGACAGCGTATAGTGGAGAGATTTGGTGATAAATTTGCCTGTATATTTTTAAACACTATGGTCCGTGGCCAGAAGATTGAATTATTTGTGCACACATGGAAGCAAACACTAGAGAAGAGTTGTATTCTCGAATGTGTTCACGATAATTTTACCTTCTGTTGTTTGCTGTGTAAGAAGCTTTTGTAAAGACACAGGTAGCTCCCCAAAGGTGGTAAAGCTACTTTGCCGTCGTGGCAGCACCTCGAGTACTTGTTGAATGTATTACACTCAGCAGGCCAGTATAGTGCATGACAGTGTTTGCACTGCTGGTTTGGAGTCCCAATGTAGTACTGTTGGACGGGAAGACAGGAATGAGGTAAAATGGTAAATGGTAAATGGCCTGTATTTGATATAGCGCCTAACTAGAGTTCAAGAACCCCCCTAGGCTTTACAACACAACAGTCATTCACCCATTCACACACATTCATACGCTGGTGATGATAAAGAAGAAGAAGAAGGTGAAGAAGAACCTGTGGTAATTGATAGAGGATTGTGTGTATGTCTGCTGAGACTGTGTTAGTTTGAAAATGTTGCTTTGCAGATGTCGCATTGCAAAACTTGTGAATGAGTTTTATTGTGTTTAGTTAGACATCCTGTGTAGCGACCTTCTTATTGCATTTCTGGAACTCATATAGCTGTTGTGAAGAATGCCTTTTCTTGTGTTTATTAAGTGAGGTTTGTGTTTAAAAAGTTTTGTTGCAGGAATCGCACTGGAAGAATGTGTTAATGGAGTGGGAGTCAGGTAACTTTTCAGCGGAGTGAATTTTTGTGTGTTTGTGAAGATAGTTCTGCATTGTGAAACATTTTGTGCAAGTGTGACACTGAAACAGTTTGTTGTTGCAGTGAATTTTCTTGTGTTTGGCAAGGCTGTGTTTTGTTTTGAAAGGTTTGCTACAAATGTCGGAGTAAGGTTGTACCAGTAGACAAAACTGTATTGTTTATTGGAAGAGAAGAATGACTAAGGACTAATGTGTTGGTGTTATCAGACATTATATGCTGCTGTGGAGACATGATCAGAATCAGTAGGAGGGCTTCATAGTGGCCATTGTCCAGTTGTCCTGAGTACAGAAGATAAATGAAGAGAGTATTTCCAAAATTGTAAATGCAAGGCGGGATGTTGGGGTCGTGTTTGAAGTAAACGACAATGTTAGCATGGAGAATCTCTGAAAGAGCTTGAATTTCAGCTTCACCACCATAAACTCCAGATGTTACCATGTATTGATAGTACTCCTGACTTGTGATAACTCGATTTGTGTTGGAAAGAACAACAGGAAAAATGTCTCCAAATCTGTCCCAATGTGATGCAACGAAATCTACTGCCCTGTGTTGTAGTGAGAGTGCACTGCCTTTGTCAACCGTTTGTGTCAAGAAATAACCTACTGATGAGAACAGACAGTTGCCGGATCCCGGAATAGAGATGACATTGTACAAAAACCTGTCAACAGAGAAGATACTGTCAGTCAATTTATAGCAAAGGCTTCGGAAACAACTGTCGCAGTATAATGAAAATAGCAAGGTGTTTTGGAGGCCGAGGCAGCGTGGGGAACGGTTTGGAAGACGATGAATAGGAATCGAGAAATGCCGTGTCGGCAGCGTGTGGCGGGACCGGTTTTGAAGAGGAAGCAGGAAGAACCAGAAGAGAAATATATTTAAGAGAGGCAGTTGCGGATCCTGGAATAGAGATGACATTGTACAAAACCCAAAGACAGAGAAGATACTGTCGTTCATTTTATAACAAAGGCTTAGGAAACAACCGTTGCAGTATAATGAAAATAGCAAGGTGCATGGGAGGCGCAGGCAGCGTGGAGAAGGGTTTGGAAGAGGACGAATAGGATTCAAGTAATGCAGTGTCGGCTGCGTGTGGCGGGACCGGTTTTGAAGAGGTGCTGCAGGCAGTGTGGGGAAGGGTTTGGAAGAGGACGAATAGGAATCAAGAAATGCCTTATTGGCTGTGTGTGGGTGGGACGGTTTTGAAATGGAAGCAGGGACGAACCAGAAGAGAAATATATATAAGAGATTGTAATATAAATGTGTCATTTTCACCATCTGATAGTAGTCAATAGAATGCTAGATCCCTAGCAAAGGATCAGAAATCAAAAATAATATCACAAACATAACCACTGACTTTGAAATGCTCTTAAACAACAAGTTTAAGTTTGAAATTTGTAATTTTTAATCTTCAGGGAGGGCTAGGACTACTGGCAAAGAATCAGATATCAAAAATATTATCATGTCATGATCAACAACCCTGAAATAGAATAAAATTTCTCTCTATATTAGAGAGTTCCATTTTTCAGGATTTTGTAAAAAGGAGTTACTATGACCCAACATGCCAGATGACAAGATGAATGCCTGGGTTCAGTTCATGTGTCCTGCAGTCCTATTGCCTTACTCTTTATCGTAAGGGTGTAACTTTTTGCACAAAACATCAGGACCACTGATAAAAAGCATTTAGAAACCTTTGCAGAAGCCAGGTATAGCCTGAACTTCAGCACCTCATCTAACAGTCAGAACACTAGCACATCTGTACCTGTCACACACCATTTTTAAAATCGAAATCGTTTTTTTTTTTTGTATTATGAATTATCTATAATACTGTAATGTTGGCACATGTAATATTTCAAACTTGTAACATAGAATTAAAGCATAGAATTCACACTAAAACATGGCATACAGATAAAACTATAAATGTGTGTATGCACAAAAAATTCAGATGTATAAAATTGTGCATAAGCACAGACCTATGCACTTTCTGTTTATAAATTCCAAGAAACTTGAATTTTAATGCCCATACACAAGCTTACAGCCACACCCCATCTCCTTCCAGAATTTTGCCTATTTGTACAGTATTTGCAAATCAATATAAATAGCCCTTCCATTCAGTGTTTTTAAAAGACAATGGCAAAAACACATGTAAAATGAAGAATTTCAACAAATATGAAATGGAGGTCCTGCTCAGTGAAGTGGAGGCAAGGACAAACATGCTACTTGGTGGCTTAAGCAGTGATATAAGCAACAAAAGGAAATTTAACGAGTGGCACAGCATAGCAGAGGTACTGAACAGTTCAGGTTCAGAATGTCGCACAGTGCGGAAATAATAAAGAAGTGTCAGATATCAAAGTCAACATGAAAAAGCAAGTCGCAGCCCACCATCTGTGTGTATGGAGTGGAAATTTGGGAATCAAACCATTTGGGCAGCGAACTGATGCAATTATTGCCAAGACAGTTATATATCTTGCCACAGCATTAATGAGGCACATTTTGCATTACAGATAATTTTCACATTAATAATGTGGAAATGCTTTCTATTTACTGAAGAAAATGAATTCCCTGAAGTTGCCATTATAGCAATGTGTGTACAGTCTATCGCTCTAATTACATAGAGCTGACATGGCACAACTCAGTAATGACTGGACAACAGCCAATTGGTCAACTGGTTCATGTTGAAAAGCTCCTGTGGCTAAAACCAGAGGGTGGATAGAACTTGCAAAGGTACAACACAAAATTTCTCAAAGTCTACCTTTGTGAAGCTGGCCCCAGTTCAGCACACAGCACCATGAGGATAGCTCTTGGAAATATAAATTGACTTAGGAGCCAGTCATCATAATTGGACAAGAAATCAGTATGATCTCTAAATGTCTGCTCTTTTCTAATACTCTAATTTGCGATGCCTTCTAACAACGCTAAAGAAGCCATGGTAATTGGAATAGTTTGGCCATTCTGTGCATTATACAGAATTGTACATTGTACAATTTCAATTACATTGTATTGTAACAGAATGATTACAATCAACTGTTTTAAATTTGTAAATGATATGATATGTATTTGATAAAGCCTGCATCATGGATGCATATATAAAAAGAAAGGGAAACCACACAGAAACAGTTGCACTGCTTTGACAATGGATGCTGGCCATTTAAAAACCCAAGCAGAATTGAGCATATGCATGGTCTGAGGCTAAGTTAAAATGTGTGTGGCATTACACCAAGTTTAGTTTTATAAACCTCGACATCAGTGTGGAAATGGGTTTATGCAACATTTTTTGCGTCCCAGGTGTTTTCAAACCTCCTAAACTTGTAAGAAATTTAACACTCCCCTTAGCCAAATGTAATATTATTATTTTTCCTTTTTCCATAACGTTTATGCCTACTATTTTCATATTTTAGCATTGGTTCACCCACAGTGCTTTATATCCTCTCTCTACAGATCCAGTTTCTGTCCCCACAATCCAGTCCAATGTGACTAATCCTGTAGAGTTCAATGACACAGTGACTTTGACCTGCACAGCCTCTGGCTCAGATGTCTCTTTCCGGTGGTTCAATGGCAGCTCAGAGGTGTTGGACATTCAAAGGATTCACTTGAGTGCTGATAACAGAACCCTAACGATATCAGGCCTGTTGAGATCAGATGATGGGCCCTTCTACTGTTACGTGTATAACCATGTCAGTAACGGCACCAGCAGCCCCTTTAGCCTTAATGTAAAATGTGAGTTTTGGTTTTAATTTATCTTAACAAAGTTAATATTTAACTCAAAATATGGAAATGTTCATTTGGATTTTAAACACTAGCATCAGCAGTATTACAAAAGAGACATTTAGTTTATGTAATGTTAATACAATGCATACTATTTACCACTAGATTTACCAAAGCTTATGAAAAAACTGTTAAAATCCAGCCCAACTTAAATCCGCTTGCACCTCTCCATCAGCGTCTTTTGTCTTGTAAATGGGTCGATAATCCCAAGCAGCAAGCAGCCTGCTATACCATCCTCCCACCACCACAGAAACAGCAAAAACCTCTCCCAGCTCAACCCTTGTTTATCAGGGAGTGAGGTAGTGCATAAAGTTGTATAGGCTAAAAATATATCGTTATTTGGAACACATGCATTTCATGTGTGTTCTGTGTCTACAAAGATCTATTTAAGTGCAGGATGGCAGGAAATGCAAGAAATTAACACATACCTACTGTAAAAGACAAACTTTTTTATGTTTTAGTACTAACGACAACATTTTGACATAAAGTGTATAATGTGTGCAATAAGATGTGCTTTCTATTATAAATCATTTGGCTCCACTACATGTTGATTAAATAACTGTAGTGAGTATGGAAGGAGGCACAATTTAAATCAGCCTCCTTTCCTGAACAGCTCTTATTATTGCTACTTCATATATTTTTCGTTTTCGGTGGTTGTGACACTTTAGTGAGTGAAATTCTCAGCAAGCTTGATATGCCAGATCATCTCATGCTGCTTTTGTCTGGTGCTCACTATACATGTAATATCATCTTCAATGTCATTTAAACCTTTAGGTTTGTTTAATCACACTCTGAGCTGCATACATACAGTATGTAATTAAACAGTGCCTGTACAGTATATGTGTTTTCACATTTGTCTGAATTTATCATCATCTGTCAGTGACTGAACAGGAAAAAGACTGGGAAGGGTAATTAGACCTAATAAAACGGGCAATTGGTCAATATTTAATTTATTAGATGATTTGTGTTGCTATGTGTTTTAACAGTTATTCTGGCAGTGCACTTTATAAAATACACAGTCAAACAAAAGCAAATCATCAGTTGAATGATATGTTTAGAGAAATATCTCTTAAAATCTTTTTATTCAATTTTAGTTCAGCTTATGAACTTAGCATGAAGTGTTTCATTACTTTGAAGAAAAGCAATTTTGTTACAATTTTAATATGTTTAATTTCAGTTCAAATTTGCTGTGTATTTTAGATGGACCGGAATTGCCCATTTTGTCTGTCAGTCCTAATAAACCAGTCTATGCTGCTGGATCTTCCCTTATTTTACAATGCTCAGCACAGTCCAATCCTACTGCTCAGTATCAATGGTTCTTAAATGGAATTTCTCTTAACAAAAGAGGCCAGGAGCTCGAAATAAGGAACATTCAGGTGGATCAGGCGGGTAACTACACATGTTGGGCTTACAATAATGTTACACTCAGGTATGCTGCTGCCCACAGAGATATTGATGTCATAGGTGAGTAAAAGGCAAGTGGATTTTTAAATTGATAATTCATCTACAAAAACTGATTACCTATGGATTTGATTAAAGTATTAAAAGCCCCACCTTCATTTCATGATTGCAAGTTTAAATGTATTGATTGAAAATATTGTATGCTTAAGTGGGTAATATATATTTACATATAATGCATAAATCTTCATTTTACATTGCACACAAGTTGCTCAGCCTTCCTAGCCACATTTCAATTTGAAAAATAGAATACAATACAGGGTACAGAAAAACTACATTGTGCATGTCATTACTGACATAACTAAGGAACTCTTTGGTATTTCATCTTTAGTGTTGATATTCAATCATAAAGTAACTTGCTCTTTCACCATGTTTGTATCATGAAAGATGTAAATGATTGTTCCATTACACTTTTGATCAAGTATTTGAACTTTGTTTGGAAAACCTGACCTCCTTATTGAATTCTAGGGTAGGTCATTATGCATCATCAAGGTTCAAAGAAAGATCTATTAATTCTGTTTTCCTTTTGGTGTGATGTTTTCTCTAATGTAAGAAATGTTTTGGCCTCTTAAATATGGTTTCACAGCTTCTAAGAAAGCTATATCAGAGATCTCTAGAGTAGAGTTGGTTATAATAAAAATGTTAATCTATGATGATATACATTTAAAGTTATCATTTACCAGATGGAACAGAGTCCCAGTAGTATCATATTTTAAAAGAAGGTTATACCATAAGCTCTAAGCTGAATGGGGTTTGTTTGAAAATTATTATATTAACATGGCTAACAGATCTGACTGATGTTGCAAGTTATTATCAATAAGGAAATAGTCAGTTTTGAATAGCTGTGTTGCACACAAATAGTGCTTTAAGAAAGAATGAAACCTCCAAAAATGCAGTATTTTTAACTGAAAAACCTTAAATGAATGAGTTTGTCTTAGAAAATACAACCAAATGAAAAACAATCCAGTGCAAGGTTAAATACACAGCTAGTGTCCTGTGAGCGTAAGTTTGTGCTTTCAATATTTGAGGTGTAAAGAAAGAATGTGTATTGACCAGAAGCAATTGTGTTCAATGAAGGTTCCCAAATATGACATATGCCAACAAATTCAGAGGCCACATTCTATTATTGTTATGAAATTTACAGTGAAACAAATGTTCTGTCCAAGCCATCCCTTCTCAACTCTAGTGTGGTCTGTAATACACATTATGTGTTTCATATGGAAAAGCACGTTATCTGCATTTATTCAACTTTTTCATGTTGTACTTTAGTTGTTTTCAGTCAATGAATCAGACACTTAATATTACAACCAATAAAATGTATAGGACAGCTAGTAATATTTGGACTTTAATTTCTGGCAGTCATATTTCTACTGCCATAGTGTATTTAATAAGCAGAAGGCAGCATTTGCATTGCTCTAAGTGGTAACTCAGACCAAACAGCTGATGAAAGAAAGCAGCACACATATAAACTTATTTTACATATTTGAAACATAAGAGTGTAAGAAACAAACAAGAGGAGACCATTTGGTTCATTAAACTTGTTTTCTTATTAAGTAACCAAGCTATCCTAATTTCTTATTCAGATATTTCTGAAAGGTTCTCAACTCCATACCTTGGTTTTTTCTCCAGATTCCCACAACTCTTTGAGTAAAGAACTGATTCTAGGCTTCATTCTTAAATAAACTTCTCCAGGTGTCATCATTTCATCAAAAGAGTTTGGCAGGATCTGCTTTATTGATGTCTTTAAGAATTTTGAAGACCTGGATTAGATGCTCATAGAGTATCATCTGCATGTAACTAAATAGGTTTAGTTCTCTAAATTTGTCAGAGTAGGACACGTCCTTAAGTCCTGGGATGCACTTGTTTACTCTCCTCTTCACAGCTTCAAATGTTTCTGTGTGACACATACATGTGACAGTACATGTGACAGACGTGAAAGGGTCTGGAGAAGCTGTGGGGAATGTTATGCTGCCTGTAACATTGTTCAGCATGACCGGTTTGGTGGGGCGGGAGGGTCAGTGATGGTCTGGGGTGGAATATCCTTGGAGGGACACACAAATCACTATAGGCTACACAACAGCGTTTTGACTGCCATTAGGTATCGGGATAAAATCCTTGGACCCATTGTCAGACCCTATGCCAGTGCAGTGGCTCTTGAGTTCCTCCTGGTGCACGACAATACCCAGCCTCATGTTGCGAGTATGCAGACAGTTCCTGGAGGATGAAGGAATTGATAGCATTGACTGGACCCCAGGCTTGCCTGACCTAAATCCAATAGAACACCTCTGGGACATTATGTTTCTGTCCATCCAACTCTGCCAGGTTGCACCTCAGACTGTACAGGAGCTCACCAATGCCCTGGTCAGGATCTGGGAAGATGATCTCCCAGGACACCATCCGTCGTCCCATTAGGAACATGACCCGATGTTGTCAGGCATGCATACAAGCACGTGAGGGTCATACAAACTACTGTGTATGATTCTGAGTTGCTGCAATTAAAATTTGTGCAAAATGCCTGCTGTATATTTTTTCACTTTGATTTTTGGGGTGTTATTGAATTCAGCCTTCTGTAGGTTGATAATTTTCATTTCCATCAAGCGATATGGCATCCTTTAGTTCCTATCACATTACCCAGTCCATACCAGTATAGATATCCAGCATGATTTTTTCCCATTGAGATCTAATGTGTTTTCAAAGTGTTCCTTTAATTTTTTGAGCAGTTTATTTATATATGTATACATACACTGAAGTTTTTGAGTTGCAGTATTTCCTAAAATTCAGTGTTTATTATTATGGCTGGCTGTTTGGTAATCTTATGACTTTTGGATGGAAACTGTTCCTGAATCTACTGGTGCAAGGGCCATTGGTCCAGTACCATTTACCAAAAAGAAGGACTGAGAAAGCAACTGTGCATGATGTGTGGAGGCTGGCCCGGACACAGGCAGGCAGACACATTCATGTCACCCACAAACACATTTATTTACAATATTTACACAGTTAAAGTGCAACACAAATCCCCAATGTCCTGGCCACACAATGCCTTCTTCAGACCGCCTCCTTCTCTCTTCTCCAGCTCAGCCCGCTCCGCTCCCGACTCTCGCCCCAAATGAAGGTAGGAGGCCCCTTTTATTATCAATATGAAATTCAATTGCAGATGGTGGCAATAAGTCCTAAATTGAAGAGTTTAGTGGTCAGCTTTGCTGGTACATGCTGTTAAATGCTGAGATGCAGTCTATAAGCAGGACACTGTTAGTTAAACAGTGAAAAATAAATGATTTGATTTGATTTCAGCCTTTACATCAACAAAAGCTGAAATTTTATTAAAATTGGGTAGATGTCTGATATTAAACACATTTAAGTTTATATAAACACAAAAACGTTTTTTAAAAAGTAGGCAATTCATCCTATAGGCTATCAGTCATAATTCTCTTTACCTTATTCAAAATTTGAAAGATGACAGTGTGCTGCTCTTTACTACAGCAATGGGTAACTTATCAGTATAGCTCAGTATCTACAGGTATGTATACCTGCACACTTTTGTATTCTGTGTTGCACCAATACTGTCAAAACAAAATACTACTACACATTAATGTACCTGGCCAATAAAGTGACTTCTGATTCTAATTTAGATTATTCCATATTTATACAGGTAGTTGTTGACTCATGACCACATTCAGTTCTGATGGACCGCTCGTAAGTTGATTTGGAATTAAGATGTACCTATGTATGTATTCAAACCTGACCGTATGTATAGTACAGTATAATAAGTTCCTGATGTCATATTATTTTTATGTCCTTTTTATCATAATTTTAGTACATTGTGCATATTTTCTTTCATTTATTTTTATGATTTTTTATTAATTTGTTTCTTTATTACTGTTGTTTGCATGAGTTTTGGAACTTTAGCAGCTTCATGAATCCTTTCATTGTCTGTGTTATGTTTATCTATCCGTTACTAAAACCATTTCATCCATTTTGAATATTTGGATTTCTTTATAATGATGCAAAGAAGTGCATGATATCAACAATAACAACAATACCAGAAACATCTTCATTTATTTTTATAGTACATAAAATGTGTAACACAAAGTGCTCTACAAGAAGTAAAAGTAAGTATTACAATTACAAAGAAAAAAAAATAAATGAATGAATGAATGAAACTTACACAATACAAACAAACAGGTATGGAAAAGTCTCAAACTAGTGTAAGCTGCCATAATTTGAGGTGTTCATAATAAATGTAATGATTTACTTCATGAGGTAGAAATATATAAAAACAAGAGAATTTGTGTCAAATATTAAAAATATTAGAATATGTGCCTCAATTTGAATATTTAAACTCTAAATATTCTTGACTAGCCGATGCCCCGCAGCATAAGGCGGTGTAAGAATAGGAACGGAAAATGGTGAGAAAGGAATTCAGAAATCAAGAAGAAAGAAATACTTTTGAAAGACACAGTTGTTAATAGGTGATTTGCTGGAGATGAAAGATAATGAGTCGAAAGATCTAACCCTAGAAAAGCCACATACAACAATAGTTTTGTTGCATGTATCTTGGACTTCCTGAAAATCTTGACGGTAATAGGATCATTTTGCCTATATGTAGGTTGTTATTTTCAGCCTTTGCTTGCAGCGTGTCTGATAGTCTTTTGTATTGTTCCACAAATAGATCTTGTTGATGTAATTTGAGATAGACAAGACACGCGCCCTCTGTTTTAACATACAGCATCTCGACTTACTGTTGGAATAATTTGGCTGGAGTGCAAAATACTAAATGTATTCTTCATTGATAATCTGTATGCGTAAAATTGACATTGAGTAAGCCTGATTCGGTTGGCAGTTCTTTTATCGGGAACATGTTGTAAATCTTTGTGCTAGCCAATGTCTCTGTAAAGGGAATAAAAGTGGGTAAACCATAGGATCATGGAAAGCATGATTACCATTGAGCATGGAAATCTGTTTCAGGAGTTGCCTCTGGGATAGATGCAAATGTCCCTTTCGGCAGGGGTTCGCCATCTTCGCTGATGAAAATCGCTGCAACATCGGTGTGACATGTCGGGGCATTGTATCGTCATAAATCCGGCCTAGGGTGTTCCTTGAAAACCATTCGTACAGATGCTGTTGGATTGGACTGAGCGATTTCATGCATGTGTTTGTATGATTTAGCGAAGGGGTTGATGGTTCGGAGCATGGAATCTAGCTGGAGAAGTACATTTTCGCTGCATGTAGAGTTTGCTTCATTTTATGAGCATACTTGAGTAGCTTGCACTGTGTCAAAACATACAACTGTCCATATCCTGGAGAGGTAGAAGTGTTAGCGTTGTGAATGCTGGCCCAGACACAGACAGGCAGACACGTTTGAATCACCCACACATGTTTATTCATTGTCGATTATTTACAGTTAAGTGCTCCACAACCTCAAAGTCCTGGCCACAACACTATGCCTTTTCACTTCAGGCCGCCTCCTGGTCTCCTCCCAGACCTCGTCCATCTTCCACCCAACTCAAGTCATTATATGAAGGGAGGGCCCCTTTATACTCCCGGATGTGCTCCAGGTGTGTCCCGGCATCTTCCACTGGCACACCCCAGTTAGGCATAAATGCCGGCTGCATCCCGGAAGCACTCCAGGTGTCCCTGCTCCTCTTCCCCAAGCACTTCCGGGTCCAGGGCCCCAAAGGCATAGGGCGTCCCTGGCAGTGACCATGGGCCCCTACAGGATTGAGCTTCAAAGCTCTGTACCTGTGGCCCCAAAGGTACCAGGGTAGTTGCCCCACATGGTCTGGGAAGGCGTAAGCCCTCCTCCGGTCCTCCCCAGCCATCTCCGACAGCGTATAGTGGAGAGATTTGGTGATAAATTTGCCTGTGTATTTTTAAACAGTATGGTCCGTGGCCAGGAGGTTGAATTATCTATGCACACATGGAAGCAAACACTAGAGAAGAGTTGTATTCTCGATTGTGTTCACGTCATTTTACCTTCTGTTTTTGCTGTGTAAGAAGCTGTTGTAAAGACACAGGTAGCTCCCAAAGGTGGTAAAGCTACTTTGCCGTCATGGCAGCACTTCGAGTACTTGTTGGATGTATTACACTCAGCAGGCCAGTATAGTGCATGAAAGTGTTTGCACTGCTGGTCTGGAGTCCCAATGCAGTACTGTTGGACGGAAGACAGGAATGAGGTGAAGAAGAACCTGTGGTAACTGATAGAGGATTGTGTTTATGTCTGCTGAGACTGCGTTGGTTTGAAAATGTTGCTTTGCAGATGTTGCATTGCAAAACTTGTGAATGAGTTTTATTGCGTTTAGTCAGAAAATCCTGTGTAGTGACCTTCTTATTGCATTTCTGGAACTCATATAGCTGTTGAGAAGAATGCCTTTTCTTGTGTTTATTAAGTGAGGTTTGTGTTTGAAAAGTTTTGTTGCAGGAATCGCACTGGAAGAATGTGTTACTGGAGTGGGAGTCAGGTAATTTTTCAGCGGAGTGAATTTTTGTGTGTTTGTGAAGATAGTTCTGCGTTGTGAAACGTTTTGTACAAGTGTGACACTGTAACAATTTGTCATTGCGGTGAATTATCTTGTGTTTGGCAAGGCTGTGTTTTGTTTTTAAAGGTTTGCTACAAATGTCGCGGAGGAAGGTTGTACCAGTAGACAGAACTGTATTGTTTTTGGAAGAGAAGAATGACTAAGGACTGATGTGTTGTTGTTATCAGACATTATATGCTGCTGTGGAGACATGATCAGAATCGGTAGGAGGGCTTCATAGTGGCCATTGTCCAGTTGTCCTGATTACAGAAGATAAATGAAGAGAGTATTTCCAGAATTGTAAATGCAAGGCGGGATGTTGGGGTCGTGTTTGAAGTAAATGACAATGGTAGCATGGAGAATCTCTGAAAGAGCTTGAATTTCAGCTTCACCACCATAAACTCCAGCTGTTGCCATGTATTGATAGTACTCCTGACTTGTTGTGATAACTCGATTTGTGTTGGAAAGAACAACAGGAAGAACATCTCCAAATCTGTCCCAATGTGATGCAACGAAATCTACTGTCCTATGTCGTAGTGAGAGTGCATTGCCTTCGTCAACCGTTTGTGTCAAGAAATAACCCACTGATAGGAACAGGCAGTTGCCGGATCCCGGAATAGAGATGATTGTACAAAACCCATCAACAGAGAAGATACTATCGTTCATTTTATAACAAAGGCTTAGGAAACAACTGTCGCAGTATAACGAAAATAGCAAGGTGTATGGGAGGCCGCAGGCAGCGTGGGAACGGTTTGGAAGGCGATGAATAGGAATCGAGAAATGCCGTGTCGGCAGCGTGTGGGCGGGACCGGTTTTGAAGAGGAAGCAGGATGAACCAGAAGAGAAATATTTTTAAGAGAGGCAGTTGCGGATCCCAGAATAGAGATGACATTGTACAAAACCGAAGACAGAGAAGATACTGTCGTTCATTTTATAACAAAAGCTTAGGAAACAACCGTGCAGTATAACGAAAATAGCAAGGTGTATGGGAGGCCGCAGGCAGCGTGGGGAAGGGTTTGGAAGAGGACGAATAGGAATCAAGAAATGCAGTGTCGGCTGCGTGTTTGGCGGGACGGTTTTGAAGTGGAGCCACAGGCAGCATGTGGAAGGGTTTGGAAGAGGACAAATAGGAATCGAGAAATGCCTTATTGGCTGTGTGTGGGTGGGACCAGTTTTGAAGTGGAAGTAGGACGAACCAGAAGAGAAATATATATAAGAGATTGTAATATAAATGTGTCATTTTCACCATCTGATAGTAGTCAATAGAATGCTAGATCCCTAGCAAAGGATCAGAAATCAAAAATAATATCACAAACATAACCACTGACTTTGAAATGCTCTTAAACAACAAGTTTAAGTTTGAAATTTGTAATTTTTAATCTTCAGGGAGGGCTAGGACTACTGGCAAAGAATCAGATATCAAAAATATTATCATGTCATGATCAACAACCTTGAAATAGTATAAAATTTCTCTCTATACTACAGAGTTCCCTTTTTCAGGATTTTGTAAAAGGAGTTACTATGACCCAACATGCCAGATGACAAGATGAATGCCTGGGTTCAGTTCATGTGTCCTGCAGTCCTATTGCCTTACTCTTTATCGTAAGGGTGTAACTTTTGCACAAAACATCAGGACTGATAAAAGCATTTAGAAACCTATGCAGAAGCCAGGTATAGCCTGAACTTCAGCACCTCATCTAACAGTCAGAACACTAGCACATCTGTACCTGTCACACACCATTTTTAAAATCTAAATCAGTTTTTTTTGTTGTATTATGAATTATCTATAATACTGTAATGTTGGCACATGTAATATTTCAAACTTATAACATAGAATTAAAGCATAAAATTCACACTAAAACATGGCATACAGATAAAACTATAAATGTGTGTATTCACAAAAACATTCAGATGCATAAAATTGTGCATAAGCACAGACTTATGCACTTTCTGTTTATAAATTCCAAGAAATTTGAATTTTAATGCCCATACACAAGCTTACAGCCACACCCCATCTCATTCCAGAATTTTGCCTATTTGTACAGTATTTGCAAATCAATATAAATAGCCCCTTCATTTCAGTGTTTTTAAAAGACAAAGGCAAAAACACATGTAAAATGAAGAATTTCAACAAATGTGAAATGGAGGTCCAGCTCAGTGAAGAGGAGGCAAGGACAAACAGGTCCTACTTTGGTGGCTTAAGCAGTGATATAAGAAACAAAAGGAAATTTAACGAGTGGCACAGCATAGCAGAGGCACTGAAAAGTTCAGGTTCAGAAAGTCGCACAATGCGGAAATATTAAAGAAGTGTCAGATATCAAAGTCAACATGAAAAAGCAAGTCGCAGCCCACCATCTGTGTGTATTGAGTGGAAATCTGGGACTCAAACCATTTGGGCAGCGAACTGATGCAATTATTGCCAAGACAGTTATATATCTTGCCACAGCATTAATGAGGCACATTTCGCATTACAGATAATTTTCACATTAATAATGTGGAAATGCTTTCTATTTCCTGAAGAAAATGAATTCCCTGAAGGTGCCATTATAGCAATGTGTGTACAGTCTATCGCTCTAATTACATACAGCTGACATGGCACAACTCAGTGATGACTGAGAAATACCCAATTGGTCAACTAGTTCATGTTGAAAAGTTCCTGTGGCTAAAAACCAGAGGGTGGACAGAACTTGCAAAGGAACAACACAAAATTTGTCAAAGTCTACCTTTGTGAAGCTGGCCCCAGTTCAGCACACAGCAACATGAGGATAGCTCTTGGAAATATAAATTGACTTAGGAGCCAGTCATCATAATTGGACAAAAATGAGTATGATCTCTAAATGTCTGCTCTTTTCTAATACTCATACTAATACTAATACTAATAATTTGCGATGCCTTCTAACAACGCTAAAGAAGCCATGGTAATTGGAATAGTTTGGCCATTCTGTGCATTGTACAGAATTGTACATTGTACAATTTCAATTACATTGTATTGTAACAGAATGATTACAATCAACTGTTTTAAATTTGTAAATGATATGATATTATTCTCGGTGTATTTCATAAAGCCTGCATCATGGATGCATATATAAAAGGAAAGGGAAACCACACAGAAACAGTTGCACTGCTTTGACAATGGATGCTGGCCATTTAAAAACCCAAGCAGAATTGAGCATATGCATGGTCTGAGGCTAAGTTAAAATGTGTGTGGCATTACACCAAGTTTAGTTTTTATAAATCTCGACATCAGCGTGGAAATGGGTTTATGCAACATTTTTGTGCGTATCCTCCATATACTGTATGAGGTCCCAGGTGTTTTCAAATCTCCTAAACTTGTAAGAAATTTAACACTCCCCTTAGCCAAATATAATATTATTATTTTTCCTTTTTTCCATAACGTTTATGCGTACTATTTTCATATTTTAGCATTGGTTCACCCACAGTGCTTTATATCCTCTCTCTACAGATCCAGTTTCAGTCCCCACAATCCAGTCCAATGTGACTAATCCTGCAGAGTTCAATGACACAGTGACTTTGACCTGCACAGCCTCTGGCTCAGACGTCTCTTTCCGGTGGTTCAATGGCAGCTCAGAGGTGTTGGACATTCAAAGGATTCACTTGAGTGCTGATAACAGAACCCTAACGATATCAGGCCTGTTGAGATCAGATGATGGGCCCTTCTACTGTTACGTGTATAACCATGTCAGTAACGGCACCAGCAGCCTTTAGCCTTAATGTAAAATGTGAGTTTTGGTTTTAATTTATCTTAACAAAGTTAATATTTAACTCAAAATATGGAAATGTTCATTTGGATTTTAAACACTAGCATCAGCAGTATTACAAAGAGACATTTAGTTTATGTAATGTTAATACAATGCATACTATTTACCACTAGAATTACCAAAGCTTATGAAAAACTTGTAAATCCAGCCCACCTTAAATCTGTTTGCACCTCTCCATCAGCGTCTTTTGTCTTGTAAATGGGTCGATAATCCCAAGCAGCAAGCAGCCTGCTATACCATCCTCCCACCACCACAGAAACAGCAAAACCTCTCCCAGCTCAAGCCTTGTTTATCAGGGAGTGAGGTAGTGCCTAAAGTTGTATAGGCTAAAAATATATCGTTATTTGGAACACATGCATTTCACGTGTGTTCTGGGTCTACAAAGATCTATTTAAGTGTAGGATGACAGGAAATGCAAGAAATGAACACATACCTAAAAAGAAAAACTTTTTCATGTTTTAGTACTAACGACAACATTTTGACATAAAGTGTATTATGTGTGCAATAAGATGTGCTTTCTATTATAAATCATTTGGCTCCACTACATGTTGATTAAATAACTGTAGTGAGTATGGAAGGAGGCACAATTTAAATCAGCCTCCTTTCCTGAACAGCTCTTATTATTGCTACTTCATATATTTTTCGTTTTGGTGGTTGTGACACTTTAGTGAGGGAAATTCTCAGCAAGCTTGATATGCCAGATCATCTCATGCTGCTTTTGTCTGGTGCTCACTATACATGTAATATCATCTTCAATGTCATTTAAACCTTTAGGTTTGTTTAATCACACTCTGAGCTGCATACATACAGTACGTAATTAAACAGTGCCTGTACAGTATATGTGTTTTTCACATTTGTCTGAATTTATCATCATCTGTCAGTGACTGAACAGGAAAAAGACTGGGAAGGGTAATTAGACCTAATAAAACGGGCAATTGGTCAATATTTAATTTATTAGATGATTTGTGTTGCTATGTGTTTTTAACAGTTATTCTGGCAGTGCACTTTATAAAATACACAGTCAAACAAAAGCAAATCATCAGTTGAATGATATGTTTAGAGAAATATCTCTTAAAATCTTTTTATTCAATTTTAGTTCAGCTTATGAACTTAGCATGAAGTGTTTCATTACTTTGAAGAAAAGCAATTTTGTTACAATTTTAATATGTTTAATTTCAGTTCAAATTTGCTGTGTATTTTAGATGGACGGAATTGCCCATTTTGTCTGTCAGTCCTAATAAACCAGTCTATGCTGCTGGATCTTCCCTTATTTTACAATGCTCAGCACAGTCCAATCCTACTGCTCAGTATCAATGGTTCTTAAATGGAACTTCTCTTAACAAAAGAGGCCAGGAGCTCGAAATAAGGAACATTCAGGTGGATCAGGCGGGTAACTACACATGTTGGGCTTACAATAATGTTACACTCAGGTATGCTGCTGCCCACAGAGATATTGATGTCATAGGTGAGTAAAAGGCAAGTGGATTTTTAAATTGATAATTCATCTACAAAACTGATTACCTATGGATTTGATTAAAGTATTAAAAGCCCCACCTTCATTTCATGATTGCAAGTTTAAATGTATTGATTGAAAATATTGTATGCTTAAGTGGGTAATATATATTTACATATAATGCATAAATCTTCATTTACATTGCACACAAGTTGCTCAGCCTTCCTAGCCACATTTCAATTTGAAAAATAGAATACAATACAGGGTACAGAAAAACTACATTGTGCATGTCATTACTGACATAACTAAGGAACTCTTTGGTATTTCATCTTTAGTGTTGATATTCAATCATAAAGTAACTTGCTCTTTCACCATGTTTGTATCATGAAAGATGTAAATGATTGTTCCATTACACTTTTGATCAAGTATTTGAACTTTGTTTGGAAAACCTGACCTCCTTATTGAATTCTAGGGTAGGTCATTATGCATCATCAAGGTTCAAAGAAAGATCTATTAATTCTGTTTTCCTTTTGGTGTGATGTTTTCTCTAATGTAAGAAATGTTTTGGCCTCTTAAATATGGTTTCACAGCTTCTAAGAAAGCTATATCAGAGATCTCTAGAGTAGAGTTGGTTATAATAAAAATGTTAATCTATGATGATATACATTTAAAGTTATCATTTACCAGATGGAACAGAGTCCCAGTAGTATCATATTTTAAAAGAAGGTTATACCATAAGCTCTAAGCTGAATGGGGTTTGTTTGAAAATTATTATATTAACATGGCTAACAGATCTGACTGATGTTGCAAGTTATTATCAATAAGGAAATAATCAGTTTTGAATAGCTGTGTTGCACACAAATAGTGCTTTAAGAAAGAATGAAACCTCCAAAATGCAGTATTTTTAACTGAAAAACCTTAAATGAATGAGTTTGTCTTAGAAAATACAACCAAATGAAAAACAATCCAGTGCAAGGTTAAATACACAGCTAGTGTCCTGTGAGCGTAAGTTTGTGCTTTCAATATTTGAGGTGTAAAGAAAGAATGTGTATTGACCAGAAGCAATTGTGTTCAATGAAGGTTCCCAAATATGACATATGCCAACAAATTCAGAGGCCACATTCTATTATTGTTATGAAATTTACAGTGAAACAAATGTTCTGTCCAGGCCATCCCTTCTCAACTCTAGTGTGGTCTGTAATACACATTATGTGTTTCATATGGAAAAGCACGTTATCTGCATTTATTCAACTTTTTCATGTTGTACTTTAGTTGTTTTCAGTCAATGAATCAGACACTTAATATTACAACCAATAAAATGTATAGGATAGCTAGTAATATTTGGACTTTAATTTCTGGAAGTCATATTTTTACTGGCATAGTGTATTTAATAAGCGGAAGGCAGCATTTGCATTGCTCTAAGTGGTAACTCAGACCAAACAGCTGATGAAAGAAAGCAGCACACATATAAACTTATTTTACATATTTGAAACATAAGAGTGTAAGAAACAAACAAGAGGAGACCATTCATTAAACTTGTTTTCTTATTAAATAGCTAAGCTATCCTAAAGTCTTATTCAGATATTTCTGAAAGGTTCTTAACTCCATGCCTTGGTTTTTTCTCCAGATTCCCACAACTCTTTGAGGAAAGAACTGATTCTAGGCTTCATTCTTAAATAAACTTCTCCAGGTGTCATAATTTCATCAAAAGAGTTTGGCAGGATCTGCTTTATTGATGTCTTTAAGAATTTTGAAGACCTGGATTAGGTGCTCATAGAGTATCATCTGCATGTAACTAAATAGGTTTAGTTCTCTAAATTTATCAGAGTAGGACATGTCCTTAAGTCCTGGGATGCACTTGTTTACTCTCCTCTGCACAGCTTCAAATGTTTCTGTATC
Source organism: Polypterus senegalus (assembly GCF_016835505.1). Classification (NCBI taxonomy): domain Eukaryota; kingdom Metazoa; phylum Chordata; class Cladistia; order Polypteriformes; family Polypteridae; genus Polypterus; species Polypterus senegalus. The sequence continues at coordinate 107,136 of NW_024383735.1, forward strand.
TTTTTGTAGTGTGGAGACCAAACCTGCAGTATTCAGATGTGGTCTGAATAGTTTATTATATAGTTTGAGCATAATGTTCCTCAATTTATATTTACTAGTTTTTACTAAATAACCTAACATTTTATTTGCCTTGTTAATTGCTTTTGTGCATTTCTTAGATGACATATACAATTTCAGTACTTTTCAGAGGTTGCTTCTCCAGTCTTGTTTTATAATTAATATTCCTTTTTAGCCCACATGTAGCACATTTTACAATAAACTGCAAACTTGTACAAATGTTTTTAATTATTTTGCTGCCTCCTCAGTATCTCCTGTGTACAACATTGTATCCCTCAATTTTAGCATCAGCAGTGAATTTCTGATATTTACTAACTACACCACAATCTGCCATTAATATAAATCTGACAAAGCAGGTGTTTAAAAGGCTCCACCGATAACTTACCCCACTTGCAGTATTCTCCTCAAATTTGTACTATTTATCCTCTTCCAGTTAACTAACTAGAGATCCACACACACACACATATATATTGTGGTGGCGGCTGGGGTGGTAGTCAGTTGGGATGCCTGGAAGGACCAAAGGAGGGATTATGCCTCCTCTGGACTATAAGGGGCGACCATCCTGGTGGCTATGGGGACCACGGGAAAGGAGCATGGAAGCTCAGCTCTATAGGGGCCCGTGGTCACTGCCAGGGCACCAGATTCCTGGAGAGCCCTGGTCCTCAGCACTTCCGCCACACCCAGAAGTGCTGGTGGGACAAAGACCAGGGATACCGAGTGCTTCCAGGCGCTGTCGGCACTTCCGCCACTTCCGCCACACCAGGGAGTGCCAGCAGAAGTTCATTGGGAGGCACTTGGAGCACGTCGGGTGAATATAAATGGGTCAGCCTCCCTCCATTCGGTGGATGAAGTCAGGTGTAAGAGGACGGAGCTCGGAGGAGAGGAGTGGAGGCGGACCAGAAGAGTAAAGGCATTTTGAGAGGCGGGACTTTATGGGTGATTGGTGCAGGGGCCAGCATATATATATATATATATAAAAAATAACGTAACATGAATGTCAATGTAATCGTTTTGTCACTGTTATGAGTGTTGCTGTCATATATATATATATATATATATATATATATATATATATATATATATATACTAGCAGAATACCAGCTTGCAGCGGAGAAGTAGTGTGTTAAAGAAGGTATGAAAAGAAATGGAAAAATTTTAAAAATACGTAACATGATTGTTAATGTAATTGTTTTGTCATTGATATGAGTGTTGTTCTCATATCTATATATATGTATATCTCTCTATATATATATCTATATATATATATATATATCTATACTAATAAAAGGCAAAGCCCTCACTCACTCACTCACTGACTCACTCACTGACTCACTCACTGACTCACTGACTCATCACTAATTCTCCAACTTCCCGTGTAGGTAGAAGGCTGAAATTTGGCAGGCTCATTCCTTACAGCTTACTTACAAAAGTTGGGCAGGTTTCATTTCGAAATTCTATGCCTAATGGTCATAACTGGAAGGTATTTTTCTCCATTAACTGTAATGGAGTTGAGCTGGAATGACGTGGGGGCGGAGTTTCGTGTGACATCATCACGCCTCCCACGTAATCACGTGAACTGATTGTCAACGCAGTGCGTAGAAAACCAGGAAGACCTCCAAAAAGCGCTTAAGAAAACATGCATTATATAATTGAGAAGGCAGCGAAAAACAATAAGAAGCGAGCGAGTGACATATACTACCATATTCATGAGTGTTGCTGCCTCGAAAGAAAGCAAGGTGTAAACCTAAACTTTAAATTAAGTTCATAGACAGGCTACGCTGGCGTTTCACATGCCCACAGGTAATGCGGGATACAAGTTTAATGAGAGGACGAGGACTTATGACGATACGAGAGTTTTGATCACTTTGTAACTAAGTTAAAATTGTAGGTGAAGGGGTGTGCTTATGCAAATTCGAGACTGTGTTTGTGGGGATTGACAGTTAAGGCGGTGGGGAGTCACGCCATCATCTCCCCTCCCATTCATCTAATTTCGGTCTGAGCTGAGCTCCGCGGCTAATGCCGTCTTCCGAAGCAACTTCGTCAGACTGCCACCAAATACTCACAGAAAAATCCACAAGTTAATACACACGCTATCTCTAGAGTTTCTCCACACTGAATCCTCCAGGCACTACTTACAAAAGGTTACATTGACAATCGTGTTACGCTATTTTTAAAATCTTTCCTTTTCTTAGCACAAGCACAGCTGAGAAGCTTCGATGCATGTGCTCCATAACGCGTTAAAAAATAATGCATTTAATCACACTTTGCATTACAAGCAAAGGGAGCTTTTGTCAATGCATGATTTCCTGGTACACGATTACATTGATCAGCGATCCCGATTCATTTTACCCTCGCACCACCTTAGTTTGAGAAGAAGTCTGAAAAATATGAGGTTAACACAGAAAAACATCACCAATTCAAGCTTTATGAATAATCGATTCGCCATCAATAATTGTTTTGGTAAAGCCATCCTCCTTCCATTTTATAATTTTTCCGCCAATAGCCATGATTAAATGAACGGTAAATAAAGTAAGAGCAAAGCGAGGGTGACTTATTTAGGCAGGCATATATATGACAGCAACACTCATGACAATGTCAATCATGTTACGCTATTATTAAAATGTTTCCTTTTCTTTTCATTACTTCTTTAACACACTACTTCTCCGCTGCGAGGCGTGGGTATTTTGCTATATATATAATATATGAATGACCTCCAAAGAGCGCTGAGACTTTTGATATCATGAACGTGTCTGCAAAACTGTGGTCTCCTGCCCAGCAAAAGTCGAGCAGCCAGCGCGCATGCATAGCTGTGCCGCCTTTGAGACGCTGACTGCGCTTCTGCCTTAAGTCAAAGTGAGCACTTTTAATTTTTTCATCCTCCCCTGCGCTATAGCCCAGACAAGTGCAAACACGGACCCCTTTTCTACACCACGGAAAAATAATATTAAGGCGATTCACACTTTCTTTGCATATACGATTATGAGGTCCTCACCTCGGATTATGAAGACACGCACACGAGTGGAGGACTGACAGTGCCATCACAGCTGATTAATGGCAGGGACGTCTCACCAGTCTACACAAGACCCACCGCGACTGTCCCCAAAAGGCACTCATAACGCCAGCGAACACATCTCTATACTATATAAAAGAAAAAGGCAACTTTCCTTTCTTTACACCTTTTTCCTTTTATCCCAAACCAAAGCCTTTTCTCTTAACACTGCAGAGGACACAAAACTAATTTTCTTTAAATGCCGGTAAGGCACATTACCAGAGGCACAAATTTGAACGCTCACATAGAAAATGTAATTTCTATACCACAGCCGTCGTGTAGCGCCTTTCAAAAGGGATCTACTACCGAGAGATGATCCATATACATTTTAGCTGCTGTTAGTTACTTACCTGTTGTGTTACACAGTCTTTAAAATGTAGTTTACCTGAAACCACTCCAGTAGTGCTCAATGTACCTGTACTTCTTAAAACGTTAATGTTTTACTGTTTAATAACTTATAGACTATATTTTATTATTTTTCCCTTGCACTCAGTGACCAAAGCTATACACACACATATAGACACATACAAACATACACACAAGTATATGTATGTGTATATATATGTATGTATGTATATATATATATATATATATATAAACACACACACACCTATCTACATTATATATATATATATATATATATATATATATATATATATATATATACACACACACACATACATACATACATACATACATACACACATATATATAATTTGTGTGTGTGTATGTATGTATGTGTGTGTATATATGATGTAGATAGGTATGTATATATATATGTGTGTGTATATGTAGATATGTATATAGATATGTAGATATGAAGATATGTATGTGTATATATATGTATGTATGTATGTGTGTGTGTGTGTGTGTGTGTGTGTGTGTGTGTGTATATATATGACAGCAGCAATCCAAGCTGTGAGAAAACACTAAAAAGAGGCGTGTCAGACGTCGTGGTACATTTTCTGATGCAGCTAGACGAAAAAAACTTTGTGACGCTGCCGCCAAATACACAAAACAATTACTTTGACAATCATGTTACATTATTTTTAAAATGTTTCCTTTTCTTTTCATAACTTCTTTAACACATGACATCGCTGTGAAGCTGGTATTTTGCTATATATATATATATCACAGCGACACTCATAACAGTGACAAAACAATTACATTGACAATCATGTTACGTTATTTTCAAAATGTTTCCTTTTCTTTCTCTTTCCTTCTTTAACACACTACTTCTCTAAGCGGGGTATATATATATATATATATATATATATATATATATATATATAGATAGATAGAGATATATATATATAGATAGATATGAGAACAACATATATATATATAGATAGATAGATAGATAGAGATATATATATATATAGATAGATAGATATGAGAACAACACTCATATCAATGACAAAACAATTACATTAACAATCAAGTTACGTTATTTTTCAAATTTTTCCTTTTCTTTTGTACCTTCTTTAACACACTACTTCTCGCTGTGGTATTCTGCTAGTATATCTATCTATCTATCTATCTATCTATCTATCTATCTATCTATCTATCTATCTATCTATCTATCTATCTATCTATCTATCTATCTATATATATATTGTGGTCCCCGGCGGGACGCCCAGGAGGACCGGAGGAGGGCTTGTGGCTCCTCCAGACCGTGAGGGGGCGTCTGTTCTGGTTATGTAGGGGGCCTCGGGTAAAGGGCTTGGAAGCCCAGCCCTGTAGGGACCCGTGGCCACCGGCAGGCCGCGCCCGATGCGGAGTATCCCGTGTGGGACCCGGTCGGGCTGGAGCCCGGCGGAACCCAGGAGGACCGGAGGAGGGCTTGTGCCTCCTCCAGACCGCAAGGGCGATCTCCTGGTTGTATTGAGGAACCCTGGAGCGGCACTTCCGCCACGCTGGGGCGTGGCCAAGGGAGGAATGCCGGGAACACCTGGTGCTCATCCGGGAGCTGTATATAAGGGGCGCCTCCCTCCAGTCTTAGAATTAGAATTAGAACAATCTAGACGAGAACAGGCCATTCAGCCCAACAAAGCTCGCCAGTCCTATCCACTTGTTTCCTCCAAGAAAACATCAAGTCGAGTTTTGAAAGTCCCTAACGTCTTACTGTCTACCACACTACTTGGTAGCTTATTTCAAGTGTCTATCGTTCTTTGTGTAAAGAAAAACTTCCTAATGTTTGTGCGAAATTTACCCTTAACAAGTTTCCAACTGTGTCCCGTGTTCTTGATGAGCTCATTTTAAAATACAAGTCTTGATCCACTGTACTAATTCCCTTCATAATTTTAAACACTTCAATCATGTCACCTCTTAATCTTCTTTTGCTTAAACTGTAAAGGCTCAGCTCTTTTAATCTTTCCTCATAATTCAACCCCTGTAGACCTGGAATCAGCCTAGTCGCTCTTCTCTGGACCTTTTCTAGTGCTGCTATGTCCTTTTGTAGCCTGGAGACCAAAACTGCACACAGTACTCAAGATGAGGCCTCACCAGTGCATTATAAAGGTTGAGCATAACCTCCTTGGACTTGTACTCCACAGATCGTGCTATATAACCTAGCATTCTGTTAGCCTTCTTAATGGCTTCTGAACACTGTTTGGAAGTTGATAGCTTGGAGTCCACTATGACTCCTAAATCCTTCTCATAAGGTGTACTCTCGATTTTCCGACCGCCCATTGTGTATTCAAACCTAATATTTTTACTTCCTATGTATAATACTTTACATTTACTGACATTAAATTTCATCTGCCACAAATCTGCCCAAGCCTGTATGCTATCCAAGTCCTTCTGTAATGATATAACGGATTCCAAATTATCTGCTAATCCACCTATCTTGGTATCATCTGCAAACTTAACCAGCTTGTTACTTATATTCCTATCTAAATCATTTATATATATTAAAATAGCAGCTGCCCTAGTACTGACCCCTGTGGAACACCACTCTTAACATCAGCCAGTTCTGATGAGGTTCCTCGCGCCATCACCCTCTGCTTCCTGTGTCTGAGCCAATTCTGCACACATCTAAAAACATCACCCTGAACTCCCACTTCTTTTAACTTGATGCCCAACCTCTCATGTGGCACCTTATCAAATGCTTTCTGAAAGTCCAGATAAATAATATCATAAGCTCCACTTTGATCGTATGTTTTGTTGCCTCCTCATAGAATTCCAACATGTTAGTAAAACACGACCTCCCTCTTCTGAACCCATGCTGACTGTTGAGAATAACTCCTGTCCTTGTCATGTGTTGCTCAATCTTATCCTTAATAATTCCTTCCATTAATTTTCCTGTGATGCTTGTTAAGCTTACTGGCCTATAGTCATTGGCAGAAGTCGGGTGGAAGAGGACGGAGCTGGAGTGAGGACTGGAGGGCCAGGAGAGCAAGGCACAGAGACTGTGAGGCCTGGACTTGGGGGAATCGGTGCAAGAGGCACTGGGGTTGTGAGTGCACAAAGTTTGTAAATATTTGTAAATAAACAGTGTGTTGGGTGATGAACAACATGTCTGCCTGTCTGTGTCCGGGCCAGCGTCCACAATATATATATTGTGTGTGGTGCGGCAGAAAAGTAGTGAGACTAATAACACTGCAAGCGATCTGGCAACGCTGCGCTGTTGTCCTTGATAGAGCACGTGTATCAGTACCCTCCCATAGCTCAGTGCGAGTTTCAACTCCTTCCGTTAACTACGTAATTTTTGTGACTGCTATTAGCGAAGTTGTGTTTTTGGTTGTGCGTCACGCAAAATGGAACAGCGGAATTTGGAGCAACATTGTGCCATTAAATTTTGTGTTAAACTTGGAGAATCGGCAAGTGTGATCCTGAGACCAAGAGACAAAGTCAGGAGTGGCACACTGCAAACTCTCCTCGACCAAAGAAAGCTCGAATGAGCAAATCGAAGATCAAATCAATGCTGATTTGTTTTTTTGACAAAAGGGGAATTGTCCAAAAGAATTTGTTCCTCCAGGACAAACTGTCAACCAAGTTTTTTATAAAGACGTCCTTGAAAGGCTCAGAAAAGGGTCATTCGCGTGAGACCAGACATTGCAGACAAATGGATGCTCCATCATGACAACGCCCAATGTCACACTGTCCTCTCCATAACAGAATTTTTGACCTCAAAGGCATTCCTGTGGTTCCCCAGCCCCTTATTCACCTGACCTCAGTCCGTGTGACTTTTCCTTTTCCTAAACTGATAAATGTCCTCAAAGGACGTCATTTCGGGACTTTAGAAAACATCCAAAAGAGTGTAACGGACATGCTGAAGACCATACCGGTTGAAGACTTCCAGCGCTGCTACCAACAGTGGGAACAACGTCTCCATCGGTGTGTAGCTGCCCAAGGGAACTACTTTGAAGGGGATAACATTAATGTTTGAAAAAATAAAAACTTTGGTAAATAAAAATCAGTGTCATTACTTTTCTGCCACGGCATCTTTATATACTCAGGTTTTGACTTTATATATTTGGGAATGACTTTATATATTCAAGTTTTGACTTTATTTATTCCGACAGTGACTTTATATAATCAAGGTTTGACTTTATATATTCGGGAATGACTTTATATATAAAAGTTTTGACTTTATATAGTTAAATTTAGTCATCATTGCATAACTTTTTCTTTACCATAGAAATTTAAAGACTAAATTCAACTTCCATTCCTAACAAAGATATTTCTGGCGACTAAATAGAACCTACTTATATCCAAATTCGAGCTATTGAGCTGTCGCCTGCATGCCTAAATAGGTCACCCCTTCGCTCTTACTTTTTACCGTTCATTTAATCATGGCTAGTGGCGGAAAAATTATAAAATGGAAGGAGGATTACACTGAGTATGGCTTTATCAAAACAATTATTGATGGCGAATCGATTATTCATAAAGCTTCAATTGGTGATCTGTTTTTCTGTGTTAACCTCATATTTTTCATACTTCTTCTCAAACCATGGGGTGCGAGGGTAAAATGAATCGGGAAGCGCTGATCAATGTAATCGGTGTACCAGGAAATCATGCATTGACAGAAGTTCCCCTTTGCTTATATTGCAAAGTGTGATTAAATGCGTGATTTTTTAACGCATTATGGAGCACATGCATCAAAGCTTCTCAGCTGTGCTTGTGCTAAGAAAAGGAAACATTTTAAAAATAATGTAACACGATTGTCAATGTAACCTTTTGTAAGTAGTGCCTGGAGGATTCAGTGTGGAGAAACTGTAGAGACAGCGTGTGTATTAACTTGTGGATTTTTCTGTGAGTATTTGGTGGCAACGTCACAAAGTCTTCCGTAACACTGCGTTATAGTGATGGGTCGTTCTTGAGCGATTCGTTCATTTTGAACGAATCTATAATGTGACTCGGGAAGAACGAGTCGTCTCATGGGAGTGATTCGTTCAGTCGCATGCGCATTTGCACAACTTCCTATAGTTTGTGTATTGGAATTGATTCACCTGTTTGAGTCTTCGGTTTTTCGAGTCGTTCGTTCATCACGTGACAGCCCCATAAGCTTAACCAACTCAGTCTGAGCCGGAAACAGAATTGATTAGTTCATTGCTCGAGTCTTCGGGTTTGAGTCGTTCGATCATTACGTGACAGCCCCATAAGCTTAACCTATGAGTCTGAGCCGGAAGAGAATTGAACGAATTGACTCAAAAAAAGATTTGTTCATTTTGCTGAACGAGACTCAAAGGTACGAGTTGGTAAAATGATCCGAACTTCCCATCACTACTGCGTTAGCTGTGGAGCTCAGCTCAGAGCGAAATGAGGTGAATGGGAGGGGAGATGATGACGTGACTCCCCACCGCCTTAACTGTCAATCCCCACAAACACAGTCTCGGAATTTGCATAAGCACAGCCCTTCACGTGCAATTTTAACTTAGTTACAAAGTGATCTAAACTCGTTTATATCCTGCGTCCTCTCATTAAACTTGTATCCCGCGATTACCCGTGGACATGACAAACGCCAGCGCAGCCTGTCTATGAACTTAATTTAAACTTTAGGTTTACACCGTGCTTTGTTTCCGAAGTAACAGCAATAATGAATATGGTTGTATATGTCACTCGCTCGGTTCTTATTGTTTCGCTGCCTTCTCAATTATATAATGCATGTTTTCTTCAGCGCTTTTTGGAGCTCTTCCTGGTTTTCTACGCACTGCGTTGACAGTCAGTTCACGTGATTACGTGGGAGGCGTGATGATGTCACACAAAACTCCGCCCCCACGGCTTTTGAGCTCAACTCCATTACAGTAAATGGAGAAAAATAGCTTCCAGTTATGACCATTACACGTAGAATTTCGAAATGAAACCTGCCCAACTTTTGTAAGGAAGCTGTAAGGAATGAGCCTGCCAAATTCCAGCCTTCTTCCTACACGGGAACTTGGAGAATTAGTGATGAGTCAGTGTTCTACTTTTTAAGCCTGCATATGCTGAGTTCATGTCCAAATGTCTGTTAATGTCATTTTCATTGGATAGCCACAATTCAGTCAGTTGTCTGGCACTTTTAATATTAGCCTGGAATTTTACTTGTTCTGAGTCCCATTTAAATGTGTGTCTGGTTCTAACTTGTATGAATCAGAGAACATGGGTCCTTTCTTCTGACCACACTGTGATATTCCTCTATATGTGTGGTGAGTGTTTTGGATGTTTGTCCCACGTAAACACAGTTTGATAGTTTTAGGTCTCTAAAGACTTTTATGGGTGAACCGAAAAATTACAATGTGTTCTGTAAGAGGTCTTGCAAGCATGATATCTAAAATATTTTAAAAATAATGTAACTAAAGCTGGACAAAAACTTTGTCTTAGCTTTCCATAATTGCTAAACTGACAAGACCAATAGTCATAACTATCATTTTGACTTATCAGATGTTTATTTATTACTCTTATATGTGTTACCGAAAATGTATGAAAAGCCAGCATTCTATAGAATACCTAGGCATTGTATATAATGCCCGCATTTTTAGGCAATGTATGAAATATGAGAATTATTACACACTTTCCCTAGGCATTGTATATATCCTCAAAAATACAAATGTTATTCTGAAAAATAATAAGAGTGCCATTAAAAAAAATTATTCAAAATAATGTAAAGAAAAATGAAAGTTGTACAAAACCAAATTTATGCCTTTCTTATTAAGGGAAACAAAATTTTCATATAAAAATAAGAAATTAAAATTAACCTACTTGAGACTGAGCAATTGCAACTGACCGGAGAGGAATTTCATGGTCAGAAATATCTTCAAGCAAGTTCTTAGGGCATAAAGTGAATTGTGATCTCGCATATACTTGTTTTAAAATGTTTTTGCAGCATTAACTCGAATTTTGGACAGTTCATTGTCGAATCGTTGTTTCATGTCTATAGACCATGACTCATTCTCCAACACAACAGCTTGCTCTTCCATTATCATGGAGCACAGTAAAAACTAATTTTTGTTGAGCAAATTTAAGTAAAATTGCGTATTTTGTCACTCCTGAACAAACCGCAAAAGTGCAACTGACAAATTCTAAGCCTGAGGTGCACGTTAAAAGTCACGCGTGCCATGCCACGTGATATTCAAACGAATCGGAGATGTATTTCATACTTGGCGGTTTCTCATTTGACATTCTATAGAATGCCTAGGAAATGTGTGAAATATGAATCGTTTCATACATTGCTGGCTAGTTTTAGGCATTATATACAATGCATAGGCATTCTATAGAATGCCGGATTTCAAACTTTGCCGTAACATATGCATTTTGTTTATGTCTGAATTGTTATTTATAATTCTCTTGATATTTTCTTTGGTTGTTGTTAAGTCATTTTTATTTATTTCTTTTTTATTTTTGCAACCATTTTGTCCTCTTTGCCATGATTTTTGCTGTCATGTGATCAGCATCTACATGACATTATGACTGCCAATGATATTTAAGATGGAGGTGCACATAAACCAGTGTCCAGGTTTTGGATTGGGGCTTGGGGCTTTCGCCAGATGTCGATGTCATTTGAGGGGTCGCTTGCTCTTCTCTACTCATTCATGTGCAGGAAATCTCGGTCAAATCAACAAAGCTAACTTTAAAGAGAGTCGAACTAAAACAGAACGGCGAGTTTTGTCACCGTTTACAGGTGATTATCGCCTCTACCCGTGAATTTCGACAAAAGTCGACATCCGCCCTGAAAGAGTTAAAGTAAAAATAGACATTTGGGTGTTTTTTTGTTAAGGATACTTTAATTTATATTAGCTAGGAAACTTTTTTCTTCTGAGACTTCAGTGTTTTGCATGTTAGACACTTTTGCTAGGTTTTGTTTGACTGATAACAACCTTTTCTTGAATGTCTTTCTGGCATTCCTTTTGTCTACTCCCTTAAACAATTTTTTCTTCTTCTGGTCTCCTTCTCCTCTATTTAAAATTCAGTCTGCAATAGTCTGTTTTGTGGCCACACAAAATATTGACACTTTGAGCACAATTTGGACATTTTTCACTTAGGGGTGTACTCACTTTTGTTGCCACTGGTTTAGACATTATCTGCCATATCTTCAGTGTTGTCCCATGAAAAGATATAATAAAATATTTACAAAAATGTGAGGGGTGTGCTCATTTTGTGAGATACTGAAATATCTATATATATCTATATATTGGCATATACCAATCTTCTATTGCCCTTATATTATACATAAATTGTATTATATTGCTTATTTCAACAAGCATGTCTGGGTTGTTTGTGAAAGTAAGTCTTCAGCTGTGTAAGCCACAAATAACAACAGAGAAAGTGAAAGTGTTAATGTAAACTTTAGCTGATTTATGGATATTAGCAGGTTTCTTCATATTTATGGTGTCCCGCCTGGAATATGAAACAGAGATCCTACACCCCATCACCTGCATTAATTTGCTGTCCTGGTGTGGGTGTCTTATAATCATCAAAATTCTACACTCTCCTGAATCTAAGCTCACCAGACTAAGGGAATACGGCTTATTTTAAAGCCAAACATAGGAGTACTTGTGGCACATCAGTAGCATTCACCTAAAACATTTTTGTCATATGGATGAGGGCAGAGATGTCTCTACTCAAGAGCCTCTTTGAAAAGGTCTGGTCCCCAACAAGGCTGTTCACTTCAACTCCATTTACCATGCAGCTCTATGTGAGTCCAAACAGGAGCAATGCTGGAGTATACTGCCACCCAACGTACTAGAGGAACATTTTGTCCTGGCAGCAGTCCACCACTGCCCATCCATAATACTGCTTTCCTATCTGGATAAGGTACCCCAAACAACGGCAGCGAGGTCACCAATCCATCTACAATTTCCCTCACAGCAGCAATTGTGTTAATATTTTCAAAAATTGCAATCAGCTCTGTTTTTCTTCACTTATTTACCTCTGTAGCTTCTACTCTGTAAAATACTCTCTTTATGTCTGTTTTGAAACTTCTTCTGTGGATTACACCTCATCTTCTTTTATAGTATTGACACCTTTTACTAATAGGTTGCTCTTATGTGCCCATTATGTTTGAGCCCTGTAATATTATTAAGTATTGGAAGAACTTGTATTTTATTCAGTTACTTTGAAGTGTCTTGCTTGTTTTGTAAATAGTTTTAATGCTCTAGGGAAGGATATTATATGAAAATAAACGTTGCAATATTGATTTATTGATTAATTATTGACAATGGCTAAACATATGTCAAACAAAAATCAACAAATAGTTGCTCTGAAGCTACCATTTTGTCAAGAATAATCAGCACCTTAAACTACCCTCTAATTTTCCTTAAGAAAAATAGTTTTGTCAGTAGTGTGTCACTTTGATACATCCCACATAGCCTTAGCAAATCCATATCAGTTTAATAAAATGTTACATTATTTAATTATAGTTCAGAAATATGATAAAGGACCTTGTTTATAGGTAATATACATATATTTTAATATTTCAAAATGTTATATTTCATAAAAACTTAATTTCCTCTTCTTCAAAATTCTATATTACAAACAATCATACTGCTTTATTAATTACACAATATTCCTTATCATACATGATTAAAAAAACATGTTTTTCATTTATAGCAGTCAAAGATATCTATAATTTTGTCTCCTGTTTCTGAAGTGGCAATATATCCACTCTTCATAGAACCAGTCTCTGAAGTTACAATACAACCCCAATCAGAAAACCAACAGAAAATAAAACTTTTCTCTGACTTGTTTTGCAAAACATATGCAAGCTCATTTCTTTGGCTGAAAGATGGTCAGTCTCTGGACACTAATGGCAAAATGTTATTGTCAGTCAAGAACCAGACGGTGTTCTTTCAACCCTTTATTGCAGTCATATACTGGCACTTATAAATGTACAGCATATAACGTTGTCAGTAATAAGACAAGCAAAGAATATACCTTGGTAATGAACAGTAAGTAAATGAACTTTTTTTGGAGACATTTGCATCTAGACACATTATTATTTTAGTTCTGCTTCCAAATACATTATATATTAAAGATAGGCCGGACTATAGACATTCATCACAGGACCAGACTGGGTGGACACGGAGCAAATTTCACATGTTCAGCTGTTGCAGACTCAATCCTCCTTACTGATATTTAAACAGGCACTTTTAAGATACACAGTTGTACAGCTGAAATGATAAAAAGGCAGCAAATGTGTTGCTAATGGAAAATATATTTAAATATAGTCACTGTGAACTCCTTGACAGACAAAAACAGCCCAGGATTAAGAATCAAATTGTAAAAAGTATGATAGAGTTTACACTTTTTATTGTATTTAATACAGTCTTTATTACAGTTCTTGTTTCAGGGCTTTTATGTCTCATTTATAAAAGTAGGACTTCTTCTGAAATTCAATAATTTAATTTAATGTAAATACTGATGACATGATTTCAAAGTTGAGACTTATCAAAAGAGTTGTATCTCATCAAAACTTTCTTCTGTGAGTGCTAAATATTTTTCTGTTTTATTAATGTTTTAGAAAAGGTGGTGCAATGGTAGCACTGCTGCCTTGCAGTAAGGAGACCTGAGTTTGTGTCCCATGTCCTCCCTGCATAGAGTTTGTATATTCTCCCAGTGTCTGCATGGGTTTCCTCAGGGAGCTATGGTTTTCCCATAGTGCAAAGACATGCAGGCCTTGTGAAATGGTGATCATAAATTGGGCACTGTGTGTGTGTGTGTGTGTGTGTGTTCACCCTGCAATGGACTGGAGCCCTGTCCAGGGTTTGTTCCTTCCTTGTGCCCTATGCTAGCTGGGATAAGATCCAGTACCAATAATACACCCGGTATTGGTATTCGTGATTAAGAGGGTTAGAAAATGACTGACTGACCTTTTGGAAAGCTTAATAATTAGTCTATAAAACAACATTACATCCTATCCATTTTTTTAACCAAAAAGAAACAAGTTGTTGCATTGAGTCATCAAAGAGTTTATCTGCAACAACATGCAAAAAGAGGAAGGTGTAAATAATATATCTTTCCATATACAGTATACCTATTGAGAATGTATTTTTGAAAATGTTTTGCAGAATATACTTTATATCTTAAAGTGGTAAGAGCCTAATACAGCAGAATTACCAGCTGAGGTAACCTAAGCCACCAAAGGCAGAAATCGGATGCAGTGGAGCAAACTGCATTGAGATGTTCTGGCAAAACAAACTTTGTCTCAGTCATATTGTAGACCACGCTCAATAAAAATTTAAGCCCAATGAAGAGAAATTCGCATTTATAGCAGAAACAAACTAACATGAAAAGGAAAATATTTTTATTACTTAAGACAAACAAAATATAAAACACCCTTTTATTAAACTTCTATATCATGAACATTTTAGCAAAGAGAAATAACATAGTAACTGCTGTACACCATACAGTAATAGTCTTATATTGAGCCTTGAATTTTCCTGTGAAAGTCGTTAAATGGTTTATCTATTAATAATCAATTTCTCCATCCATCGCCAAACCGATCACCAAATTAAAGTTGCAGGGCCCAGAGCATATATCAGCCATATTAGGTACAAGGGAGGAACCGTCCCTGGATGGATGTCACTTTGAAAACCTTTACTTCCAAAATGTTTTCAGTATATTCTTTAAAAATACTGCAGTGAACATTTCAACATTACGTTGTCTGTTGATTGTTTATTTTCACCTATTTAAAGACCTGTTAGCTTTATCCTACTCCATTTCTTTTAAATAGTCCTATGACATCTACAGCAGAAAAGTTTAATATCAAAATGCTGAAACTGACAGTGCAATCATTGTATGCTGTTCAAAACAGATATTTTTTCAAATATGTTATCAGATTTTTTGACTAATACCATATTTATAAGTTGTGTGTATTTATAAATGTGATTTTATTTTCTTTTTAGACATGTTGTTAACTACAGATGAAACTGTAGCAATTGCTGTGTGCTGTGTTCTTCTTTGTACTTGCTGTTACTGCTCTAGTCGTTTTTCTATTGATGAGACATCGCCGGTAAGTACCATCCACAAGTATACTAAGTTTCTTTCATTTTTATTTTGTTTGCGATTACAAGCTTTATAAATGAATAATTACTATTATGACAAAGTGCCTAAATGGCAAGAGATTACCAGAGGCAAGGTCACCACCAAGTCAGGACAGTACAGAAATCCATCTAACAGCCGCCCCTCCAGAAGAGAAAGAAAGAGAGTGCCACATTTACTGCAGTAGAGGCCCTGCATATGCCACTGTGAAACACAGAGTGATATGCTCCAATTGTATGCTGCATGTCCCCAAAAGCATCAGTCAGGGGCACCAGCTGAAGTGTGTTAGAGAGAGAGCAAGAGAGCTACTAAGTTCAAAGTGGGTACTGTAATTCCCTTGACAACAGAGGACAGGGAGCCACCTGCTACCAGGAACACATCACCTCTTCTTCCAGGAATAGAGTGTGGACAGGAAGGAAATGTCAGGGGTAGCAAAATGACCAGGACAGTGAAAGGTAAATGGTCACAAGAAGGAACATAAAGGACCATGCTATCCCTCTGAAACAGGAGGCAACTGGGGAATGGCCTTGTACAATAAAACAATTTTTTCTTTGTAGCTTGGGTTTCTTGGTGCCAAATTTCTTTTGAGTGTTGATGAAACTTGATGAAGCCTTGGGGCACAATTGGCTTCAAACAGGTTATGAATAATTATCTGAGAGATCAGGAATAATAGGCAGGATGCATTCTCCTCATATGGGGATATCATTGAGAATGTTATGTTCATTTGGGACAAGACTTTTGCAACAGAGAAATGACATCAAATGTAAGGGATGATCTAGAAGAGTGAATTAAAGAGAGCTGAGAGGTCAAGAGAAGTCAGCACTGTAAAAGCCAAGATGCAAACCATAACTAAAAGTCAAAAATATAAAAAATAAGTTAAGCATAAATATTCTTTGTTTTCTGAATGGTCCATTGTGAGTTTATTCCCTTGTTTATATCTAATGTTATGGCCAGATGAAGATTCTGTTGTGCTCTTGGGTATCAGCACCTCTAGAGCCTTCATACCCATACAAACAGAAACAAATCAAATATAATGCACTATACACCAATAAATAAATAAATAAATTAATTAATTAATAAGACAGTATTAAAGCAAAAATACTTTCAGAAGATGGGGAGCTGGACCTGAATCCATTTTCTCAATTTTCAAATGAAGACCTAGAAGTGGTTTGCTATTAGAACCTGTACATAACTGTTAAAAAATTTTGAATCAGAGATTTGCTTTTGTTTTCAAATTAAACAAAACTTAGAAAACATGAAATAACAGCATATGCTTTTTTATTTCTAATGGTTGTGTTTGGGTTAAAAAGAGTAAGTTTATCTAATTCATTTTCCAAAAATAGAAACAAACAGATTGAGGCCTAGGTTCATTCCTTGTAATTACTGTATATATTCTAAAGACATTTATTTAAATGTGAACAAAATGCACAACAAAAAGGGTAAATACATACTATAGAAAAAAGAATTATAACTACTAAAGTATCCTTACAGCCAAAACTCAAGCAAATCCATAGAATAAGTCAAAACACAGCGCAGTGCAAGATAAAAGGGCAAAAAGCAGAACAGCTTCTTTCTAAATGAAGACCCTTGCTAAATTGCTACTTCCCTTACTTATTTTTCACCTGGTCCCCATAATGTAGAAATGCTAGAAGATCTTTGCTGCTGATCATCAGGTGGGGCTTGAACCCCATCATAATCATCCTCAGACTCACTAATGTTAGCCCCTTGCTTCTGGGTACTTGTGTTGCTGTAACTGTTATCCACCCCTCATATCCTGCCAAGTTAATATTAGCTTTTCTCTGCTATTGAAACTTCACGCTTTCTAAGTAAAAAATCTAGTCATTTCAGGCACAGTTTGTAATGTAGCTGCATTTTGAGACTCTTTATTTTTCTTTTAGAGCATCTATTAAGCCAGGAGATCTTGATCTTTAATTATCAAAAGCCTCATCTCTAGTTGCCAACAAGCTAAGTGGGCAGCACAATAAGAAATCTTATCTAACTTCCATCCATCCATCCTCTTCCACTTATCCGAGGTCAGGTCGGGGCAGCAGCTTAAGCAGAGGCCCAGACTTCCCTCTCCCCGCCACTTCTTCCAGCTCTTCCGGAGAATCCCAGGCGTTCCCAGGCCAGCCGGGAGACATAGTCCCTCCAGCGTGTCCTGGGTCTTCCCAGGGCCTCATCCTGGTTGGACGCGGCCGAACACCTCACCAGGGAGGCGCCCAGGAGGCATCCTGATCAGATGCCCGAGCCACCTCATCTGACTCCTCTCGATGCGGAGGAGCAGCGGCTCTACTCTGAGCCCCTCCCGGATGACTGAGCTTCTCACCCTATCTTTAAGGGACTTATCTAACTTAAGCAGCATTTTACTTTTACTAAAATTAACTAGATTTTACTACAATTTTACTAGAATTAACTGTACTTTTACTTCTGTTACACAAATGCTTTTAAGCAAATAATATGTAAAAGTTGTTAATATCTTGAAGGCCACACATTTTGTCTCACATATCATTCAGGGTGGTGAGTGTAGCCACTACATCTGTGTCCCCGCCCAATTTGCACTTAACATGCATACTGTTTTCATACAGGCCTAGAGTACATTCTATGACACTATCAGATTTGTACCAGAGATGTATGTTATTTTGTGACATTACATGTTAGTGTAGAATTGTACTAAGGTTGACTTTGTCTTTATTAAGAAATAATTTCCAAGTTTACAAAATATTGAATCAATATGATTAATGAAGGGAATTTAGTTCTAGTTTAGGGAGACATAGAGCAAAATTAACTGTGGTGTGATTCTGAGAATGTTTATAAATTACTGTTAGCTGCATTAATATTTTTGTTCATGGTCATGTACAGCCTCTTAATCAAAGAGCTCATAGTGAATTACATTTACAGAGGCCAAAAAGTCTTTGACAGGAAATCAAATGAAAATGTTATAAGTATCATGTGTCACAAAATGTATTGTGTTACACATTAAAGACTGCAGGAGCTGACACAACCCAAACCATAAGTGTGTATGTCTGCAGGCTACTGTATGGGAAATAATTTACCAGTTACCAAATGTTGTTCAAGTGGTTAAGTCTTTTATTTTAACTATTAACAGTTATTTTTTTTTATTAATAATTAGTTTTGTGAACTAAAGATCTCTTGGTCATATGTGTTTAAAAACTGCACATTGTAAACATAAATCACGTTGTTTTCATGTTCATTTCTTTTTAAATACTGAAAGAACTTGTGTCATTGTGTACTATTTAATTGGGATATATCTGTGTGGGTTTAGAGAGTAAATAAAAAACATGATTACTTTTTTCAAGTAAATAATGGCATTATTAGGAGAGAAGTAATTAGTCACTTGTAACAGATTACTTTAGTAATTACTTAACTCCATCAATAACATTATTTATACACATAATGCATGCCTGAGTTAGAGGAGACCCAGGTTCACTTCCTGGGTCCTCCCTGTGTGGAGTTTGCATGTTCTCCCGTGTCTCGCGTGGGTTTCCTCTTACAGTCCAAAGACATGCAGGTTAGGTGCATTGGTGATTCTAAATTGTCCCTAATGTGTGTGCATGGGAGTGTGTGTGTGTGCACCCTGTGGTGGGCTAGCCCCTGCCTGGGGTTCATTTCCTGCCTTGCATCCTGTGTTGGCTGGGATTGGCTCCAGCAGACCCCCGTGACCCTGTAGTTAGGATATAGCGGTTGGATGATGGATGGATAATGGATGGATGGCACATTTGAACTTATAAAACCTGCAACACTTGTTATCTTTCATTTAGAGCAGCACTGGGGCTTCTAAGTCCAGCAGTAAGTATTGATTTTTGTTTTTATATTCCATACAAATGAAGCTACGAAAGTGAAGTAGTTCAAAATTTTTTCTGAAAGAAAACATTTAATTCATGTAGATTAAATTGATATTTAACCATTTAATCTAGTTTGTAATGTATTTTTTGTTCTGCATTGTCAAATTATTATGCCCATTATTCATCCTTCATCTTAGAAACAGACTTTTTGTTTGCTTATCTTAATTTATAAAATTAAGAAATTCCACTTAATAATTTTGTTAATCTTAGCAATGCTTTTGCATACCTCAATTAAAAGAAATGCAGCTCTATTGCTGTGAGTTGTGTACCAGAAATAGAGCATGTGTACAGTTAACAGAATAATAAAAATGTCACGCTTTCTCTACACTTACATGTAATGAGTGTGGTGTTTTGTTTATTATGTACTTGGATGTAATATTTCTGAGTATATGGCACCTTGTTTAGAGTTTAGTTTGCAATGATGTTTTTGAATTTACACAGTAGACTCCCTCTTTGGTGAAATGATTTTATTGAATGTTTTGTTTGATGATAACCTGGATACTCCTGGAAATACAAAGATGCTTTGCATGCACCGCTGTAGCCATCTATGCATCTGAATGAAATCTTAAAGATCTCTCACCCCCTTCTGCTTTCATTTCAGGTCCAACAACAAAACCTGAGGTAATATCTTAGCATTTATTTTCCTTTTAATCTCATGTATTTGACATTGAACTATGTTTGGCTGTTTTGTTTTAAATAGGTTCCTTTAAAGTGTTCGATTTCTTTTAAATGAAACTGTACATAAAGATAATAAAGGACAATGTCCAGAGTCCCCATTCAGTTTTACTCAACATATTCTTACACAGTGCACATTCAAGAAGGCAGACACAGAAATTATAAAGATCAAACAGTAATGGATTTGTATCAATCTCTACCAAATCTAAAATTTAAGAGCCATCAATTTAATAAACTGAAGTTCAAAGCTTTAAATGAAAATAAAAAAATCTGTATGAAGATACAATACATCATTACTTGACAAGAATAT
>NW_024383736.1:0-1000 GCF_016835505.1 Polypterus senegalus
CTAAATCCGCGGCAGCGCTCGGCAAACTCCATGACATCATCAGCGCCTTAGAGACGGCTCATCACGATGCTGTTTTTATCACAGCTGGCGACTTTAATCAGTGCAATTTACTGACTGTACTTCCTAAATACCACCAACACGTGAACATTCCCACCCGTAAGAAGAACACACTGGATCATCTTTACAGGGCTACACCCTGACCCCACTTTGGACAATCAGACCATGTCTCTCTGTTCTTATACCCAGCCTACAGATAAAGGCTGAAACAAACAAACCTCATCATGAAGCAAGTTACACTTTGGACCCCAGAGACTGAGTGCACCCTGCAGGACTGTTAACTTAGACAGACTGGGATGTGTTTAGGGTTGCAGCCACTCTGGAGGACTCTTCTATCAGCATACAGGACTAAATTAGAATCAGGGTACATTAGCACCTGTATTGACAACATTGTGCCCACAATACCAGTCAGGAAGTTCCCCAACCAGAAGCCCTGGATAAACAGTCAGGTACGCCACATGCTGCGTGCCCGCTCTCTTGCATTTAGATCAGGCACTGAGGTGGAGTACAAAGCTGCGAAGTACGGACTAAGAAAAGCCATCACAGCAGCCAAGAGGCAGTACAGAGCGAAACTGGAGGGCTTCAATTCTACTGCTGAATCTGGACGTATGTGGCAGGGCCTACAGGACCACCACCAGCACAGTCAGCTCCACAGACAGTCTGCCGGATGATCTCAACACTTTCTGCACCCACTTTGAGAGGTCCAGAAACAGCACTGATTGGAGGCACACACACACACACAGACCACCCAACCCAATGGTCTCTTCAGGTCAGGTACACAAAGCACTAAGGAAGATCAACCCCCGTAAGGCAGCAGGACCAGACAACATCCCTGTGTGGGCTCTGAGAGCATGTGCCAATGAGCTGGCTGATGTTCTCTGCTCCATCTTCAACCTTTCCCTCAGTCAGCACATCGATCCGTCCTGCTTTAAGACTATGATCA
>NW_024383737.1:0-34717 GCF_016835505.1 Polypterus senegalus
CCCTAACTGGGGTTTTGTTTGGGATTGTCCTCCAAGCCATCTGACCTTAATTTTCTTTTTGTATTTATTAAGAGCATTTCCTAGTTATTCGTTACTGATATACTAGGTTGCCAGACGTCCTTTATATATGGGACATGTCCCATATTCATAATTTGTCCCCTGTTCCATACTGACCTTCAGGGCACCACATGTTCCGTATTTAGTTCATTTTCAATTTCTAATAAATATATATTTTTACTACCTTCTTACGGTATTTTTAGTTGTAACTTTATATGTAATTATACTTTCTTTTCTAGATTCTCTTGATGAAAATAACCCAAATTTAAGGAAACTAGTGTTTGCTGCCTGCCTGCAACTTGTTCAGTTGCTGTGGTTGGCAGAGACAGTACTCTTACCGTTTTTTCTACTAGGCCTGCTGTGCAGTTCTGTATCCACATTCGAAACATACAGTGTCAACAAAGAGTGTTGTTACTACTTGCCACAGCCCACTTTATTTCTAACTGCCTGTATTAAACAATAATATTTCTCTGTTGTCTGTATTAAATAAATATTTTCAAATGATTTCACTTTTATATCATTTTTTAGCTTGTATTAAATCATTTTCAAATGATTTTACTTTTGTTTTCCTCAGAACCCATTAAAATCGTTGTTTTATGTTTTTAACTTATGTCTCTACTTTTATATAATATGGTATATTAGCCTGGATGTAGGGACTTTATAAATTAATATATAGTAATATAGAGAGAGATTTTAAGAGTGTTCCATATTCTAATTTTCCACCCTAGTATTTACTCACTTATAAGTCGGATCTTGAAACCCAAAATCGATTATAAAATCAGACCCTGACTTGTATGCCTGTTCAAAATGCAACACTTAATTTATTTTAACATTAAAAAACACAGTTCCCTCACACATAGAATTTTGATGCAGCAGCAATTACCAATTTTTTGCTTTTCAACGACGTTTAATTTAAAACCAACTTCATATTTTTTCTGATCAAATGCTCTATAGAGAAAAGGGATGCTCTTACGATAAAGATGAAGTTGTGAGATACAAAACACAAAACAGTGTAAACATCACTTGAATAGTATCGTGGTCACGTAGGCACAATAGAGAGAGAGAGGTCAGGAGCTCACTCTGATACGCGCATTGCCACACCCATAAAGAAAAAAAGGCAGTGTGCTCCGTGGTTACTCTCTCAGGTGGGCATTAGCATATCATAATCCCTTGGACCAATAGCGAGAGTTTTCCGCATTTGATTTATACAAATGACATTATAAAATACCAGAAATTATACTGTAAAATCAATTCACCGACTTATCCGCTGGATATAACTTATCTGCAAGTATATACGGTACATTAAATGTTTGCCTATATATTAGTGCATAGCCAATGGGAGGTTCTTGCAGCCCCAAGTTGAATTGAATTGGGATTTTCTAATTATTTTGTTATCATTTCAGATTAATGCACAGATCCTCCACATAACCATCTTGGCTCTTATGCCCTACTCTTTTCACATTTCTCATTCCTGTCTTTTCTTGTCGTTATCACAATTTTATTGTTTTACTGGTTTTAAGAGGGGCATGTTGAGTCATGGGGAATATTTTTATATTTTCGTGTCACAGAAATGAAGACTTTCTGATGCATCAACAGTATTGTTCCACATACTACCTACAATAAATACTACACTAAAGAGAGGGCACTATATCACTCGCTACAGAATTTATGCTTGGATGAGCTATGCAAATTTTATTGCACAATCATGGGGCAAGACTTCACAGATATGTTTGCAAATCATAGTTTAAGAAACACTGCTCTGTGGAGACTGACATATATCAATGTACAAATCGTAAATAAGTTGGGTTCATTTGCATAACTCCAGTTAAGGAGTACATTAGTTGGACCAATCAGCATACAAATAAATGGCATAATGGTATAATCTATAACATGCTCTATATTATTGCATTTCTAAAGATTACAAAAAGTTACAAGTTTAAAATAGGTATAAAGAATAGAAATCATTAGCAAACATCATTAAATGAGACAAGTTTTAATAAAAATTTTATAGAGAAGAAAATGAAAATAATACATCGATCACTATCTCATCATCTTCACAGTAAATGTGCTAGAAATAAAATGGTACAGAATGCCTTAATTATACAAGCAGACACAGTCAGAAACACCTCACAAACCCACACAGGAGGTTTTCCCTAATATCGTGTCATACAAACAGTACATGTCAAGGTCATGGATATTTTCACGGTACTCTGACATTAGGTTCTCAGTCCACATGTTGAATGAATAAGAAAGACATCACCTTGTGTAGAAAGCTGAATGACTTTAATAAGGGCAGAGCATTTGAAATAGCAAGGCTTGTGAGGTGCTCAGTCAGCCATGACAAGTACCTACTTTGGATACTAGAGGGCACTGTTGCTCCTCAAACCCAAGACAACAGACACAGGGAACAAGTTTAAAGCACAATGGCTTATTTATTGTAAGGAAAAAACTCTTCACAAAGTGTTTCCCACCACCACGGCCACAAGTAAATAATTGGCACAGCACAAAATTCTTATTCTCTCTCAGAGTTTCTTGGTCTCTTTCTCCTCCATTCCTCCCAGAAAGCTTCATCCACCTTGCACCCAATTCTGGCTCATTCCTGACAGGTCAGTCCAGTCCTCCTATATTGAGCCAACCTGAAGTGCTTCTGCAAGCACTCCCAGGTAAGGTAAAACCTAATGCCACAAGGCTACTCCACTTTCACAGCACCCCGCAGCACCGTGGTATCCAACAGGGCTGAGCAATAGAATTCCAAGTCCCATGGTGCCCTGTGGGGATTCGGGGCAGTGCTGCATTCCAGGGTAGTTGCCATCTAGCATTCTGGGTAATAGGCAGTACCCCAAAGAAGTTGCCTTCTCCCATCCTTCCATCTCTTGGGCATCCTGGCGGCTGGGTTACGAGCTGTCCTTACACTACCAACATTGGTCTGAGTAGGAAAATACTGAGAACCTCTGACAACGCTGAGTGGCCAAGGCTCATCGATACAAGAGGTCAACAAAGGCTATTCTGTTTGGTGTGAACCAGCATAAGGGCTAGTGTGTCACAAATCACAGATAATCTTAATGATGGTTACAGGAGTATTATGTCAGCACAATGCATCAAACCCTTCCGCCTCTGGAAATGTAGAGCTGTAGGTCATTCAGAAGGAATGAAAATGGTGGATAAAAGTCCACTTAGTATGTGTGAGATGTTAAGAAAAAGAAAAAAGTAGGTGGAGGGGTACTACCTGCTAAAACGGCATTGCAGACAAAGAATGCCCTTTCATGGCAGTGTGGTATGTTGTAGCAGAATAACGTTTCTGCCGCACTGCATGAATTGTTGTGGAATGGTTTGAAGAATGTGATGAGAGTTCAAGGTGTTGTCCTGCCTTTCAAATTCCCTGGACCTCAATACTGTCGAGCATCTGTGAGATGTATTGGAGCAACAAGAGAGATCCAAAGCAACTCCACCTCACAATGTACAGGAGTCATTTTATATAAATGAACCTAGCAGAATAAAGGAACCTTTCTGTTAGATTACTTTAGCCCGCCATGCCTCAAAAACAGGAACACAAGGGACTTTGCAACTGGTCCAAATAAAGGATGTCTGTGTTTGAATTTCATATACAGGGTGCCCACAAAAACATTCCTTAATTTTAAATGGTTACAAAATCAAAACTTATTGGAATATGTTTATAAATAAGATGACAGCAAATACATTAACTCAAAACATTTCTTCTTTTCCACAGCTTACTGAGGAAGGTGACTACTTTTTTCAACAAGATGGGGCACCACCACATTG
Organism: Polypterus senegalus; assembly: GCF_016835505.1. Taxonomy (NCBI): domain Eukaryota; kingdom Metazoa; phylum Chordata; class Cladistia; order Polypteriformes; family Polypteridae; genus Polypterus; species Polypterus senegalus. The sequence continues at coordinate 3,838 of NW_024383737.1, forward strand.
GCATCTCATTGTCCATAATTTTCTCAATGAACAGATGGATTGGTTGTGCTGGACAAAATGACCAGGTGTTCCTGAAGTGGCCCCCAAGATCACCGGACATTACTGTTTGTGACTTTTTCCTTTGGGGGGTACGTGAAAGACAAAGTGTGCGTACCTCCACTACCTGCAGCTATGGATGATCTGCAGGAACACATCACTGAATTCTATAAACACGATCACGCTGGATATGCTTCAGAGAATCTGGTCAGAGCTCGATTACCGCATTGATGTTTGTTGAGTAACAGGTGGACGCACATCGAAAGTGTATGTAATCAGCAGATACCATATGAAACTATATGACTTGATGAAACTGTAGCCTCAAAGGTGAAAGAATATTCCAATAAATTTTGATTTTGTAACCATTTAAAATCAAGGAGTGTTTTTGTGGGCACCCTGTATAATGATGGCTTTCCCATAAATTAGAATATGACCTATGTAAAAATAACATATTAAAAAACAGCCACAATGAGATTATGAGAGGAAGATCTTGCCAAACCAATATTTTAGAATCTATTGAAAAGGCAACTCAAGTATTTGACAGGAACAAAGCATAGGACTAAATTGACTTAAACTTTCACAAAATCTATTTCTGATTTAATAATTAATTGATTCCAGTTTTGTTGGTAAACCTGTGAATTTAGCAGACAACACTTCTAACGTTAGGGGTTGCCACAGCAGATCATCTTGTTCCATATCCTCCTGTCCTCTCACCCCCATCACCTGCATGTCTTATCTCACCACATCCATAAACCTTCTCTTAGGCCTTCCTCTTTCCCTCCATCCCAACATTCTTCTCCAAATATATCCCAGCATCCATCCTCTGCACATGCCCTGACCAATGAAAATTCTCTTTTTGTCTCCCAACCATCCAACCTGACCGGACCCTCTAATGTCCTCGTTTCTAATCCTGTCCATCTTTGTCGCACCCAATGCAAATCTTACCATCTTTAACTCTGCCATCTCCAGCTCTGTCATCTGTTTTTGGTCAGTGCCACCTCCCAACCCATTACATTTATCAGATAACACTAACATTAGAAAAATAATAGACACTTGGAAGGCAGAAAAATAATTCAAGAAAAGCTTCAAAACTAGGAGAAAACGTGAAAAAGTGCTATATGTGTGGTGTGGACTAAGCCCCGGACACAAACAGGCAGACATGTTGTAAAACACCACCACATATTTATTTACAAACTATTTACAAAAGTCAACAAGTGCCACACAACCCTCTTTACCACAAGTCCAGGCCTCGCACACACTTTGCCTCTGTCTTCAGACCGCCTCCACTCTCTTCTCCTGCTTAGTCCTCTCCTCACCCGACTCCAGCCTTGAATGAAGGGAGGTGGACCCTTTTATCCACACCCGGATGTGCTCCAGGTGTCTCCCGGCAATCTCCTACCGACACGCCCCACTGTGGCGGACGTGCCGGCTGTATCCCCGGAAGCACTCCGGATGTCCCTGCTCCTCTTCCCCCCAGCACTTCCGACACACCGGGTCCAGGGCTCCAAGGACACGGGCGCCTCTGGTGGTGACCATAAGCCCCTACAGGGTTGAGCTTCCAAGCCCCCTACCTGTGGTACCCAAAGCAACCAGGGTGGTTGCCCCCACATGGTCTGGGGAAGGTGCATGCCCTCCTCCGGTCCTCCTGGGTGTCCCAGCCGGGTCGCCTCCCCAGCAGTCTCTGACAGTGGAAAGGATCTTTTTGTACTATTTATGTTAATGTTACTTTTGTTAATTATCTACTATAATCATCTTTGCTGATTTTATGTTCCATGTGTTGTATGGGTGGTCCCCAATAGGTGGATTCACCTGCCAATCACTGCCAGGAACTGATCTCCAGAGGGTCTCCTACAGATCTTGGCGGTTCATTGTGAATATATTAGGCTAGTGTTAAGTTTACTTGTGTTTATTTTAATTCTGTGATTTATTGTATTTCTGGATTTTTGACTTTCTGCTTTGTGTTTTGCCCTCATTGAAACCTGTATTGGGAATTCTTTAGATTGGATTGCCTTCTTGTTACAGGTAATTCCATTTTGACTTCACAGAGAATACATCTTTAATTTTTCATGTACACTTGAAAAAGTTTGGCAAAACAAATGAAAGAAGGTCTTTGCAGAACAGAGCTCATGAAAGAAATAATTACAGAGTAACAAAATGGTGGCTAAGTAGAATAAGGGCAGGAAGAGGTGTATTCAGGTGACCTAGAATCGGAAGTGATGTCATCATTGGCAGTTCCCTTAGTTGGTCTGCAGAGGGAGAAAGAGTGAAAGCATCTGAGGACCTCATCAACCTCTGGTCTGGTAGATAATTATAATAATTTAAGCCATTCAGCTGTTCCCATGCGCTCATGTGTGAGAAAGGATTTCCCTCTAATGTGCATTTTAGAAGTGTTTCACATATTTTGGGCTTCTAACACATGACAGGTGCCTGTTTTCTTGTTATGAAGTGGGATGATAGCCAAGCAAAAAACTGTTATCACCACAGAAAGCACCACATGCATCCTTGTTTACCTGCCAGTATACTAGGAGTGACCCAGTTTATTTTTCAAATAAGAAGACAAGGAAAGCATAACTGAAGTGCAGGCTTACGTCTTCTCTACAGGAAAAGGAAAATATCCCAATCCTGGGTATTCTTGTACATCAAAAGGTACTTCAGACTCCAACGATACCTAAGTATAAGAAATTTATTTAACAAAGACAACTTCAGGGCACCCTGCGTGCACTGCAATCACAAAGGTGTTAACAATCCTTTGTTAGATAAAGCCTTTATAGTGTATGAATATATACAATATCTAGTTAGCATGGAGTTGGTAACATGTTGATCTCTATGTATATAAAATCCAATGTCTTTCTATCTGTCTGTATGTCTGTCCTCTTTTCACGGACACCACTTAATGGATTTAGATTTGTTTTTTTTCTAATAACATTCTGGTTGATTTTGCACCTTCTATCATTGCGGTATGTATCATAGTTCACTTCTGGTACTGATTTATTTGTGAGAATCCGAGAGAGGTACAGCAGACAAAGGGAAGGGGGGCTGAGCCCTCCTTATTCACGCGCCAGGCTCCGCTTAGAGTCGCTGTACCTCTCGCTACATGTTGGAGCGTACCTTGCCTCTGCTTAGATAGAGAGGTTTGTTCAACAGACATTATCATCTAGAGATTGTTAAAGGAGTAATGTTTGACGCTCCCTTACATCCGCTTAGCTAGCAAACGAGAGATCTACTTAATGGATTTAGATCAGGCTTTTTTTCTACAATTTGCTTGAACATTCTGGTTGATTTTGCACCTTCTATCATTGCGGTATGTATCATAGTTCACTTGTGGTAACGATTTATTTGTAAGAATCCGAGAGAGGTACAGCAGACCAAAGGAGGGGGGGCAAAGCCCTCCTTAATCATGCGTCAGCCTCCGTTAGAGTCGCTGTACCTCTCGCTACACGTTGGAGCGTACCTTGCCTCTGCTTAGCTAGAAAACAAACTACTTAAGAGCTACTTAACGGATTTAGATCAGGTTTTTTTCTAGAATTTGCTTGAACATTGTGGTTGATTTTGCGACTTCTCTCATTGTGCCAAGAATCATAGTTTGCTTGCAGGAGTGATTTATTCATGCTAATCCAAGACAGAGGCTGTGGGCCGAGGGGAGTGGGGAAATGTGACATCAGGAGTTGGTAGTCGGTCTACCTCTGCTTATCTAGCAATATCTTTTTGTTGATTGATTTTTAAAATTTGTCCTGTTTCACTACTCCACGGGCGGAGCCGTGGGAGACAGCTAGTCTAATATAAAATAAGTCCATATATGGGACATTAGATCCTCCTGTAGCAGGTTACGTGCAGAGATACCTAATGTTTCTTTCTGAAGGACTGAGGCTAGCTTAGTAGTCAATATACAAAATGATTTCATTCTACTTAGAACAATTAGAAAAAAATGCAATACAAAGGAAATGCTTAACAGACTAAAAATGTTGCAGAAAAACAAAGCATCCATCCATCCTTTTCCGCTTATTTGGGGTCGGGTTAGGGGCAGCAGCTTAAGCAGCGAGGCCCAGACTTCCCTCTCCCCGGCTACTTCTTCCAGCTCTTCCGGGAGAATCCCAAGGCGTTCCCAGGCCAGCCGGTAGACATAGACCCTCCAGCGTGTCCTGGGTCTTCCCGGCCTCCTCCGTTGGCGCCAGGAACACCTCACCAGGGAGGCGTCCAGGAAGCATCCTGATCAGATGCCCGAGTCACCTCATCTGACTCCTCTCGATGCGGAGGAGTAACGGCTCTACAAGCACTGTGTGGATTATTTGAGATGTTTTTGCTTAAAGATGAGGAAACGTCTTGAAAGAATAAAGGTCACCATTTTTTCATTGAACAGTAAGGGGGGCCAGAAAATTTGTCCATGTCTGTAACTCTCTCTTACATCTGCTCATTTTGTATTATATTTTGATGATTTAAGGTTTCTGCCAAATAATAATAATAACAACAAGAATATTTCTTGAAATATTTTTCTAAATGTTTTTCTGCTTCGGGTTTGATCATGCTGAATGTTAAAGAAGATCAGAATTCTCCAAAGCATAACTGCCAAGACTGATTCCAGAGCTTTCATTTAAGCTTCCGAATCACTTCTCCAGCCAAATCAAAATGAAACAAGTGCTGTCAGCCCAGCAGGGGACAGCAGATAGTTATCAGCCAAGGTCACATGGATCCAATGAAAGGATCTATTAAAACTCTAGGCAATCTATCCACATAAGGGAAAAGGTGCGACCTCAAGGTCATAACAAAGCTGACAAAGTGTAAAGCACTGGGGACTAAATGAGTTTGCCTATGTTGTTATATTGTCAGTGTCTCCGTGACATAAAATACAGGAAAGAAACTTACAATTTCATTTTCTTTGGCTGTGGCTTTTTTAACATTTAAAATAACCTAAGTCATCTTTTCTCCAGTATTGGAAAATACAACTTATTTTAAACCTGAATGAACTGTTGTTGAAATGGATGAGAAAAAAAAACAAAACAAAAAAATACAGGTGTCTTCATCATCACTCTTCCTTTTCAGGATAATTGAAACTTTCTTTCAAAGCCTGTGGAAACAACTCGGTGTCGACCATTTTCCTGGGCTCTGAAATGATATCTGACTTGCGCCTAAGTGAATGACGGCACTTCAAATCAATTCGTCAGTGCGCCGGCAGAGACCCTCTTCACTTCAGGCATGGCCTTTTGTCCACTGACGCTCTGTCTGAGTTCTCTGTAATAAAAAGGCTCACAATAGAGTCTTAATGAAAATGAAAGCATGGCTGTTTCTACAAGAGTTAGAGCAAGATAAATGAATTTACTAATACCAAAGTATAAAAGCATCAAAAATACCGTATATAGAAAGATTCCATTTCACTGAGCTGGGATGTATTGCATGGTTCTTATCAGGATTAAATGGTATGAGAAATAAAAAGAAGAGTGTCCAAAAAGTAAAAACTCAGATTCAAGTGGCTATATTTGATATAATAAACACATACATTTGCTTTGTGTCTTGTCACACACGTGAGATTAGGAGGAAGCTGAGTGGACCAAGTGGAAGTAATCATCTGCCAGGCCAGGGGGTGGCGAGGTGCGCTAAACCTTCTTCTGTTGTCTCTACAGGCCAAGACGGGAACCTACCTGATTTAACAACAATATCACTTCCAGTTCTGGCGCCAAGAATGATATCATTTCCAGTTCCGGCTCAGATGACATCACTTCCGGTATCACCCCTTTAAAGCCGCCATCTTTTCCACCACTAATTCAGTTCAGTCTGAACTCAATCCATGCATATTAGTGCTTATTTCAAAACACTTTTTGCTGCCAGGGACAATACAGTATATGGGTGGCTGCCCCAAACCTTTCCAGTCTGTTGAGACGCATTTGTTTACAGTCTACAAGATCTAACATTTCTTCTCTCGTTATACATTTACATGGATCATTGTAGACATGGAACACACATGAAATGTACTGTATGTATTTCAAATAACAATAAATCATTAGTAATATATCTCCCTGCAAGTCTTTGCCATATAAAATATTCAATGTAGACTTGAGCTGTTTGTGAGAGGAATCGGGCTAGTGGAGCTAAACAGAGAGTGTAAGTGTCAGGAGGGGCAAATGGCTGGCTGAACAGGGGATGGGTGCTGCTAATTGATGGGTGCAAAACAAAGGCAGTTATCAGTGGGCAATTGCTGAGCTGATATGGACACATCATTTTCCTCACGTGTTTTGGGAAGGTTGGCTTTTCAGGGAATCTGAAAATTTCCGAGGCTTTGGGAATTCTAGTGTTAAACTGCATGTGTGGCCTTTCAAAACATGCTCTGATCTCCAGTGACAAGTTACAATTTGTAACACAAATTTTTGATACTCATTTTAAACACCCTTGTACCTATTACAATAAAGGCACCTAGAGAGAATGAAACTGCTTTTCTTAACCATAAGCAGTTTACTTTATAACATAAAAGTCATCTGCAGTGCCAAGATGAGACCAACAAACATCAGGACTGCATCTCTGTTTATGAGATGCCATTTGCAGATTGAAATCACAGAGAGTAGATGTGCTTTTTCCTCCTCACATTGCAAGCACACTCTATTGATGACAAATACGGTATACATTGTATCTCCGTATGTCAGGTCTTGAAACCTGAAAATCGATCATAAAATCAGACCTCAACTTATATGCCCGCTCAAAAATTTTGTTGCAGCAGCACAGCTACCAAAAAACAGCGTCATATTTTCTGATCGAACGCTCCATCGTAGATAATGGATGCTCTTACGATAAAGGCGATGAGGCTGTAAGATACAAAACACAAAACAGTGCAAATGTCGCTTCACAATAGTTTGGATACCGGTGGTCACATAGGCACGATACATTAGCAAAAAAGGCCGTGTGCTCTGTGGTTACTCTCGGTGGGCCTTAGCATATCATAATCTCTTGGGCCAATAGGGTCAACTTATACGACCGACTTTCTAAAATACTGGAAATTATACAGTAAAATCAAGCCGCAGCTTATCAACGGAAGAACTTAAACATGACTATAAATGGTAATTTGATTCTTTGCCTCAGATCGGACCCTTATTTATTTTATTTTTGTTTTATTTCAGGAGTGTTGCAGCTGGTAGAGCTCACCACATTCATGGCAGCAGTAACATGTTGGCATTCAATATACTGTACATGGACAGCGCAGACCCCTGTCTCTAATTTAGAGGCGAGAACGCTTATCCCCGGACCACTTGAGGTGAGAGGCTGTTCTTCCAGCTAATGAAGGTCTGTCAGGTCAGTAACTAGGCAGGGTTCAAGGGTGCATTCAGGTACATGCATTTACAAGATGATTGTGAAAAAGGTAAAAGGTTTTATAAATAATATTTTGTTTTGGCTTTTGCATCTTCCTGTTTTTTGGTGTACACATTGTCACATGTGCATATGGGAGGCAGCTAGAAGGACCAAAGAAGGTAATTCCATGCCAGGCAAGGGGTTGGGGGGTGCAGTAAACCTTCCTCTTTATTTTTGCAAACCAGACACGGGGAAAATTTCCCCCTGATTCTGATGTTGTCACGCTCGGTTCCGGCCCCAAGAATGTCACTTCTGGTTCTGGGCCCCGATGACATCACTTCCCGACCTTCCTTAGAAGCAAGACATCCTCCACTTTGTATTCATTTCTGTTTTGAACTCAACTCTGTACACACCTATGCAACCGATTTTGTGTTTTGCAGCCAGGATTCAAGTATACGGGTGACTGCCCAAACCTTTTTTCTGTGTGCCAAGGCTATTTATTATCGCAACATACTTTCATTGACTGCTGCAAAGTGGTGTTCACTGGCTGTTCAAATTGTTTTTTAAACAGTTTTAAGTTAAATCAAAATTCTACTGCAAGAATTATTACAAGAACAGGAAAACAGAACACATAACTCCAAGTTTTGCACAGGTTCTGGTTAAGTTTAGGCAGATTTCAAAATTCTGCTTTTGACATGTAAAGTCTTAAAGGCCAAGGCCCTGATTACTTGTCATTACTTACAATGTACATCAAGATCTCAAGATGCTAGCCTGCTTATGATTCCAAAGGTTAATAAAACAACAGTGGAGGGCAAGCTTTTAGTTACAGGGTTCCAAAGCTGTGAAACAATGTGCCTACTACTATAAGAGGTTCCTTTCAGTCTCAGCTTTGAAATCCCGACTGAAAATTCACAACTAGAGTACTGGGTGCAGTTTTGATCTTCAGACTACAAAAAATACATAGCAGTGCTAGAAAAGCTTCAGAGAAGAGCAACTAGGCTGATCCAGGACTACAGGGGATGAGTTATTAGGTTAGATTTAAAGAGCTGAGCCTTTTCAGTTTAAGCAAAAGAAGGTAAAGAGGTGACATAATTGCAGTGTTTAAAATTATGAAGTGAATTAGTCCAGTGGATCGAGACTGTTATTTTAAAATAAGTTCATCAAGAACACGGACACACAGTTGGAAACATATTAAGGGTAAATTTCACACAAACATTGGGAAGTTTTTCTTTACACAAAGAACGATAGACACTTGCAATAAGCGACCAAGTAGTTTGATAGACAATAAGACTTTAGGGAAGAAATAAGTGGATAAAACTGGTGAGATTTGTTGGGCTGAATGGCCTGTTCTTGCCTAAATTGTTCTAATGTATAAAAACTGTTAAGCATACCCTGCCTAGAGCTGCTCATGAACTGTGGATACTACATCTCTTTTGTTAGACGTCAGTACTAAAACATAATTTGTTACCAACAGTCAATCTGTTTCTCTTCTCAGCACTCAAATGTGGCACTTGTGCCACTGCTCTACTGCCAAATTGTTTGTCTGCCTATGGAAAATTCATCTCTGATAAAGGAATATTGGAATCATCGGGTAGAAAGATCCTGTCATCTGATTGACTGGCCCAGCACTTACTCAGTTGTGGAATGGCCAGTTTTGGGGAGGTAGCTTGATGGCTGAGGTTTTCCAGGACTCTGAACAAATCTGTATCCTCTCGTATGTGATAGTTATGTGTTTAGGGAGTGATATCATCTATTCTTGCATTTTGCTTTTAGTTTGTACTATTTCTAATGCACTATTGTGTTGTATTTCTGAGGTGGCCATGATAGACTGGTCATCTGTCTCTGTGAATAGGATTACTTGTGTGTTGTTTTGTTTGGTGTATTTACCCAATTTTTTGACACTCATTGCACACCCAATCTACTTGAAAAGAGGTCTCTCTCTGAATTACCTTTCCCAACATTTCTTCCATCTTTAACCCTACAAGGGTATTCTGTTTGAGAATTTTTATTGTCTTCTTAGGGAGCCAAGGCTGGGGGGCTGTCAAAAAACAGGGCCTGCTAAAGCCCATTGCTTGCAGTTCTTGTGTGATTTTGCTATGCAAAACATAAATTGTCATTTTTGTTTAACATTTGAGTCTACACAGTTTTATACATGAGACCTCAGCTCTCTGTGAAAAGATTGTGGATTTAAACCTTGAAGAGTGTTTTGAGCTCTTGGTGTTAATTATTCTGGCTAATGATTCATAGCTTGCTACATCTTGATTCGATTCACAGTCTTCACTTATAATCTTGTGATTTTCTTAATGACTCCTGGCAGTTCTTCTATAAACGTCACTTACAGTTTAATGGCTTTGTGTTTTTTGAAATCAGTACTCTACAAAACTGCTTTTGTTTCAGTTTTTCAAAAACATATCACTTCATCCGATTTCAATACCATCTTTGTGGTTACTCTCAATCCACTGTGCCAGCCGACAATACGAAGAGTATGGTTGAATTTAAATAGCAGATGGAGCAAGTCCATGCTGTGGCCCAGTCAAGTAGCTTTGAGTATTTGCAAGTGGCATATGTAAAATGACACAAAGAACACAGATAAAGAGTTGGGGTACCACCTTCACACTCAAACATGGCATACAAACAAAAGCGGAAATGTGCTTACGCACAAAAAAATCCAGATGCATAAATCGGTGTGAACGCCAACTTCCACGCTCTTCCGCTACATAAATCACGGTCAGCGTAAAAAGTAACGCTCGTGCACGTGCCTGCTGTCCCGTCCAGTCTCCACCCAGAATTACACCTCTTTGAATATGCAAATCAATATAAATAGCCCTTAAGTTCAACGTTCTGTGAAAAGGCAATGGCAAAAGCACGAGGGAAAATAGAAGAATTTCAGCAATACCAAGTGGAGGCAAAGGAAAACATACTATTTGTTGGTTTAAATAGTGATATTAACAACAAAAGGAAGTTGATCGAGTGACATAGAGTGTCCGAAATAAAAAAGAAGTTGTCAGATATCAAAGTCGTTTTGAAAAGGCAAGTCGTAACCCACAGTCTGAGTGTCATATGAAAGCTTATTAGGGAACAGAGAAAAAAAATAGGCACATAGTGGGAAAAAAGCATGAAATGTCAACTTTATTCTCAAAATTTCCACTTTAATCACATAGTTTATTTTGTCATTAAAATAGAACATCATAAACTTCATCTTAAAAGCATTTAATTTACTAGTTTCTCAAGTCCATCAGTTAACTAAAGTAGCGCTTTAAAAGCTTTGTTTTGTATTTGATCTTCTTTGTGATCTATGTTTGTGAATCACTAGTGTTCTTAAACGGGCTTTCTCTTCTTCCGACAGGACACAGAATCCATTACATTCGTGATATTACAGCTCTCTGAATAATTAAAATACTGAGATGTATACGTGATATAATTTTCATGATGATAGGAGTTAAAGCATGTTATTAAACATGAGAACACGGTGAGCGAGTGATTGTTCATGCCTCATGCAAGATGCTTCCTGCACCATGCGCAACTTTTGATGAAATACTTTATTGCATCAGTACTGTCTCTTTCAAACATACTAACCTCCCATTCCTGTCCTTACTTTTCTTTCTCCAAATTCCCAATCAGCTCTGTAATAGACGTTAAATCATTTGTAAGATTAGAACGCAGATTCTTCAAAACTTTTAAGGAACTTTGAAATATCTTTGTAGTACATGTTTAATTATTCTATCCATCCAGTATTGCGCCAGTCCCAGCAAGAATACAGCGCGAGGCAGGAACAATCTAAGAATGGAGCACCAGCTCCTTGCTAGTGCTGCGACACCGTGTCCTCACATGTTTATTTATTAACAATATAGATTATTTAAATTAAGCTAAAGCTTTATTTTGTTTTATTTCTTAAAAATGATATTGTCATCATATGTAAATACACACTTTATAAAGTGGCTCAACTTTGCGATATTATAACTGTATGCAAGTTTACAGTAGGTGATTGTACTCATAAGTACAGACAGATCTACAAGGGGCACTTGATTAAGTACGTTCAGAGTTCTTGGGATGAAACAGTTTCTGAACTGCGAGGTCCATACAGGAAAGGCTCTAAAGCATTTGTCATATGAGAGCAGTTCAAATAGGAAACATGGCTGAGGCAGCGTGTGCTTGATGCTGTATACCAATAATTCTCTTTCCGATCAGCTGCTGTAGAGCTGTGATTCCCACTCAGATACAGTGATATAAATACTCAGAGTGGTGCAGTGAAAGTAACATGGAAAAAGATGATCCGCTGTGGCAACCCCTAACGGGAGCAGCTGAAAGAAGAAAAAGAAGGTGCAGTAAGAGTAACAACGCTAAAGTAGCTATTGTATTTAGAATAATTTGACCATTCTGTGGATTATTATATTGTTACAGGTTAATTACAATCACATGCATTTAACTAATAAACAATATGTGGATAATTTTAATGTATTTATAAAGCCGCGTCAGGGATGTGGATCTAAAAAAGAAAAAGAAACCACACTGGAACCGTAGCACTGCTTTCACACTGGGTGCAACCAGTCTGCAACACCAAGCACAGAATTCGTGACGCCAGGGTAGGAGCTACCATGGAAATATGAGTGGCTTACGCCAAGTTTAGGTTTTATACATTGTGATTTGAGCATGGGAATGTTTGTATGTAACATTTTGTGCAAATGCACCATTTATACATGAGGCCCCTGGTCTGTAGAGGAGAAAGAGAGAAAAGATCAGAAAACAATGGCAACCCCTAGCTTGGCAGGTGGTTATATTGACTAGAGCCCTTAAGCAGCCTCCCATGCACATGTGTGTAAGACATGACAGTTGTTGTCTCCAATTGCAGGATCATCAATTCCCAACCACCTTTTTAAAACAGTGAGTACTTTTACAGTAGACTTCTAAAACACAAAGAACAAACCCAGTGCCACCAGTGCAACATGTATTGCAAACAGTTGAATCCTTTGATCAGTATTGTACGATTTCAAGTTGTCATGTATAGACTGTATAAAGTATTGCTGCTGTAGCACCGATGTCAAATGCCAGAATGGATTCTCTACTCTTTTCATGTCACTTTAAAGTGGCTCCTGTCCTAAAATGACTGCTCACTATTGCAAATGGTTTGTGACATTGCAGGCTTGCCAGTTTTATAGTCCCCCCTTCTGCTGACTCTGAAGCTGATCCTTTGATGGAATACCTCTTCATACTATGAAGGACACATCTCCTCACATCATTAAAATATATTTTTAGACATTTTTAGTTGTTTGTTTTCCACAATATAAGTAATCGACAAGTATTTTGATATCCTTCTTAAAAAGGTGAGTTTTTGAAACATATGGGGATACACCCACAGAGAGACACAGAGAGAAAATGCAAATTCCACACAGTCCAGGTTTTGGGATTTGAAGCCAGGTCTTGGGTGTGGCACAGAATACCCAATGAATATTTAACTTTATGTATTTATGTACGTATGGGATGTGATCAAAAAGAAGACTATGTAAAAAAAAGTTTTCCTCTTCAGATTTTACAGAATTCATCCTTCCTGTTTAAAGTGATTGCACTCGCTTTTAGTGCGGAGAACATCTCACAGCATGCTCTATGTCTTGCACTCAAATCATTTTCTGTAATTTTAGCAGTGGAATGTTAGCTGTGTATCTGTGCTTCATAGTAAGCTGTGCACTTTTAAAGCAGCGGGCAGTGGTTGAGATGTGGGTGTTATAAAGCAGCAAAGTGGCTTCTTTCGAGAGTGTACTGAATTACCTTCTGATTAGCTCAGTACAAATCAGTTAGGCTGATACTCTGTCTCTACATGAGAACATTTCGGCTTTTAGTATCCTAGTCTCCAACTAGAGCAATTTTAAAACACGCACATCCCATCCTGGATTTGTTTATGTTGTGACATCACAGATTAAAATGCCAGATTTAATTGGCTAAAGCGTCAGGAATGAGAAGTAATTGAGCACTTTATTTTATTGTTTTGTTTTTTTAATTTAGGAAATGCATGGTGGGACTCAATGGAATGATCCCATTGCAAAGTTTAAGTTACCCTCCTAGTCAGAATCCCGACTAAGCCATAAACTGGCTAAAACATTTCTATGAAAATACGAGAAGGGGTATAGTGAGCTAGGCTCTGGGAAGAGACCAATATAGGGAAGAGTAGTTTGGTTTAATGCCAGGGAGAGGAATAACTGATGGAGTCTTTGCATTGAGACAGAAAAGTGTTGAGAAAACCAGAAAGGTGTCATTTATTCATTTTAAGAAGGCTTATGACAGAGTGCCATGTCAAGAGGTCTGGAGGTGCATGAAAGAGAAAAAAGAACCGCTCACCACACTACCATGCCCCCATACATGAAGTTGCAGTGATTATTAAAACACCAAACAGCCGCAGACCTCACTTTACCACATATCCCAATGAGAGGAGGTCTGTAATGGAGATCTTCTTGATGTCCTTACCTCTTTGATATGGATGTGTGGACTCTTTGGATAGAAGACCAGTCCCCCTGGTCCAGGCTTTTTGCTGATGACATTGTGTTGTGTATCACCAGAAAGGAGGAAATTGAGAAGTTGGAAGAATGGAGAACGTCTTTTTGGAAGAATGAAGATAAGCAGGAACAAAACAGAATATATGAGATTTCATGATGATCAGGATTCAGAAGTTGGACATTTGTTTAAATATTTAGGATCAGTGGTAGCCAAAGATATAGAATTGGGTGCAGAAATAACGCAAAGAGTGGATGGAATGCTTAGAAGAAATATATCAGCAGTATTGTGTGATCGATGAATTAATACAAATGTTAAAGGCCAGGTTTTTAAGAAAATGGTATGACCAACAATGATGTATGAAGTTGAGACATGGACAGTAAAGGGAGTGCAGGAGAAGAAGTTGGATGAGATGGAAATGAGAATGTTGAGATGGATCAGTAGAGCTACAAAAGAGGACAATAAAAGAAATGAGATAATTAGAGGTATAACAAAAATGGGAGAGATATCTAAAGAAATACAGGAAAGCAGATTGAAGTGGTATGAACACATAATGAGGAGAGACAATGAAGATGTGATCAAAAGAGTGATGGGAATGGAATTCCCAGAAAAAGAAAGGTTAAGTAGAGGGATGGAGTAAAGTAAATGAAATTTTGAAGGAAGGGTGCTTGACTGGTGAGGAGGTGCAGAACTGAGATGTATGGAGAAGGTTGATCAGGCACATCAAACCCAAGTCAAAGTTGGAAAAGAGGGAAAAAGGCCAAGCTGGTTGAAGGAACTGTGTTTGCATTCTGGGATGCATTGTGAAGAGAACAGCAATGAGTAAAGTAAATGCATGAGCATACACAACCTAGAAACATTATAGAGCATGCAGATGAGATGGATTTTGTAATCCTTACCTGGCCAGGAAGTCATGGACAGATGGAGTGGACAGATATGCATCCCAGCCAAGATGGTCTTTTCCTGGTCGGAAGGATGATATGTGGAAGGACAGAGGTTGACTGCCTCCCAGAGCCAAGCATTCCTCTGGATTAGCTCCCATTTGGACATCCACATGGCTGTATGGGAGTTCTGGAAGGCAGCCCAGGTGAGGTCCTTTGGTGACTAGAGGCTTTTATTGGTAGGAGGCACTTCTGTCAGGTGGACATTCTGGAAAACACAGAGTTCACCAAAGCTAACACAAAGACAGAAGCATGGTCTTGATCTACGAACATGACAACATTTTATTTCTGGGTTTTACTGAAACCTCTTTGTTTCATCAGCCATAATAACCCTGTTAAACATGTATTCATTTGCAGAAAAAACAATCGCAGTTTCGAGCCCCCTCTGTTAGTGTTCATCTGTCATGATTTGAGGCACATAGGGCGACACTTTACAACCATTCGGGAAATTAAATTGCTGCACCTCGTATATATATTTAAAAAAACAAGGCAGTTGATTCAGTAAACATGAAACACCTTCTCTTTGGACTGTTTTTGTTTGAATACAAATCAAAGTAAATCACTCTTCAGCTTTTTCCATACTATCCTATGGACGAGCAAAAACATAGGGAGAGTCCAAAGAAATAATAATAATTCTTTACATTTATACAGTGCTTTTCTCACTACTCAAAAGGCTTCAGGTGAGTGAGACACTTCAACCACCACTAATATGTAGCATCCACCAGGATGATATGATAGAAAGCCATTTTGTCTCCAGTATGCTCACCACACATTAGCTCTTAGGTGGTCAGAAAATGGGGATGATTAGGAGGCCAGAATGACTAGGCCGTGGTGGGCGATTTAGCCTGGACATCCAGATACACCCTACTCTTTATGAAAGATGCCCAAGGATCTTTTATGACCGCAGAGAGTCAGGACCTCAATTTTATGTCTCATCTGAAGGATGGCGCCATATTTACAGCACAGTGTCCCCGTCACAGCACTGGGATGTTGGGATCCACATTCAGACCACAAGGTAAGTGCCCCCTGCTGTCCTCACCAACAACTCTTCCAGCAGCAATCCAAGCTTTTCCTAGACGGTGTCCCTATCTAAGTACTGGCTGGGCCTGAGCATACTTAGCTTCAGGTGGGTGACCTGTTCTGAAGCACATGGTATGGGTGCTGGGAATGTTAGGGTGCTGCTGGGTCAACCTGTTTATTTGGACATTCAACCGGACTGGACAAAAACAAGCACTTGAACGCCTGCTCAAGAAAATTATTCTTGACTTGACAATTTTATACCTATTTCTAACCTGCCTTTCTTAAGTAAAGTCCTAGAGAAGGCAGTCATTATGCATAGCTAAATGATCACTTGAATAAACATGCTATTCTTGGTAAGTTTCAGTCAGGTTTTAGAACAAATCACAGTACAGAAACTGAGCTAGTTAAAGTAGTAAATGACTTGCGGGTAAATGCAGACAGAGGCCATTTATCTGTTGTCGTCTTTGCAGATCTAAGTGCCGCAACTGATACCATTGATCAAAATATTGTTAAAAATCACCTTAGTCAGTGGGTGGGCATCTCTGGCAGGGTCTTAAATTGGTTTGAGACTTACATAGCAGGTAGAAAATTCTTTGCTAGTTGTGGTCATTATACTTCAAAGACACATGATATTCTATATGGTGTTTCATAAGGCTCTCTCCTGGGTTTTCTGCTCTTTTCGATCTCCATGCTTCCATTAGGTCCGATTATCTCAAGGCAGAAAGTGAGCTACCACAGCTATGCTGATGACACACAACCGTATTTATCAATAGCGCCTGATGACCCGACTCTTTTGTCTCACTGACCCCCAATGTCTTAGTTGTGTTTCTGAGTGGTTGAGTAGTAATTTTCTCAAAGTAAATAAGGAGACAATGGAAATCTTAGTGATTGGCAAAAATGGATATAGTGAGGCTATTAGAAATTAACTTGATCCATTAGGCTTAAAAATCAAGACAGAGGTAAAGAATTTAGGGTAAAATATTGACTCTGACCTAAATTTTAAATCACATATTAATCAGGACAGCATTTTTTCACTTAAGAAATATAGCAAAACTTAGGTCCCTTATACCCTTACAAGATGCTGAAAATTAGTTTACGCTTTGTTTTCAGTCAGTGAGATTACTGTAATGCACTCCTCTCAGGACCACCCTAAAAAAAGACATCAATCGACTGCAACTCATGCAGAATACAGCTGCCAGAATCTTAATTAAGAAAATAAAATTCAAGCACATCACACCAGTCTTAGCGTCACTACACTTGTTACTTGTGCCATTTATAATTGACTTTAAAATACTGTTAATGGTTTATTTGGAATTAAATTGTAATCTTAGATCTTCAAATGAGGGTCTGCTTACAGTTCCAAAAGCTAAACTTAAAAGAAGTGGTGAGGCAGCCTTCTGCTGTTATGATCTAAAATCTGGAACAGCTTACCAATAGAAATTTACCAGGCTATATGGTGGAGAACTTTAAAACTGCTAAAACCCATTATTGTAACATGGCCTTCTCGTAGCTTCATTTTAGTGTAACCTGATATTCTGTATATGCACTTAATTATCTTTTCAATCCGTACTAACCCCTACTTTCTCTGCAGTTTTCTGTGGTGTGATCCACACCACTACCACCTGATCAGTCCTTACATTGATGGATTGAAGGCCAGAGGTCTATGTGACCATCATCATCTAATCTCTCATGTGAAGCCTGAAACCTTGAGGACTGATGAGATCATTTATGTTAGGTATAATGCCTAGTGGCTGGGTGGTCTTGTTGGAATTGGAACCCCTGCACATTTTTTTTTTTTTTCTCTACTGGCCATCAGACCTTACTTTATTCTTTGTTATTTAGTATTGCCTAATCTTATTTTTATGTTTTTGTTGTTTATAAACTTTTCTTTCTTCATCTTATAAAGCATTTTGAGCTACATCATTTGTATGAAAATGTCTATAGAAATAAATGTTGTTGTTGAGGGCACAAAACAGAAAACAATCAGCAACTTAAAGATACAGTCCTGTTGGCTTCAACAGATCAGAAGGTCTTGGTTTGAGCTCATTCTTAGGTAAGCTCAGATCCAAATGAGATGCCTCTCCAGGGGTATCCAAATCTTATAGGGCCCGACCAGAAGGGGTGCTTTTGCCCTTACTGAGCGTTTTCTGCACTGTGGAAGACAGAAGACAATACCTTAGCAACAATACCCTGTCTCGTCCTGTCAGAGTATCACATACCTCTGATGAGCCCAGACGGTGAACTTCTAACAGTTCTTTTTTTTTTTTGAATTGTGGTTGTACTTCAGTACGGACTTTATGTGAAGTTTAGTGTGCTGGTAGAATTATCTGAAACAATGAAGCTAAACTTGTAATTTCTTTGATGTGACAGTAAAAATCGACCCCTTTCTTACTAGACAAACATAATTACATAAAGCTGCTTTGGCTTTTTAGAGCGAAGTTTGATATCTGAGATTGTAGATCCATCAAATTAACAATATGCAGAATTTGGGGAAAAAGGGTCTTGAATGCTTAATTAGAAACATCATATTACACCGATATGCACACATTTCGCATGATGTGCCAGGGGCACGCCTATACAAAATTACACATTTAAGGAGATGGAAATATTTCTGTTTATTTGTGGCTGTTGTTCAGCATCAAAGCTCTCCCGTTTCATTTCTGTTGCTGCTTCAGTGTCTTTAGTCTGCACTCAGTCAATGTGACATCTACCGCCACAAAAAAAAAGCAAGATGTTTCCACTTCAGTTCTCTTCAGCTGTACAGCCTGTTCGAGTCTGAAGCCAGAAGTGAGTTTTGTTCTGTAAAATGTGTGTTAGGATGTTAGCAGAAATGCTTGCAGGATTGCCTTGTTGATGCTATACATCAGCACCATTAACTCATATGTGTATAAATGTTCTAAAATGATAAGGCCGGCAGGTGGGAATGGATTTTTGATGGTCCAGTTGGTACCAGAAGGCTTCTAAGTGAGTTCTGATTCAGTTATAAATCAAAAAGTAAAGGCAATTTGAAAATTACGGTGACCGCATAGATAAATGCTGACTTAATACACATTCGTGATGACTTTAGTTAATTCAAATACACATAGCACAGTGCTCTACACTTAGTCTAGTTGAAACCAAGGACAAATAAATATGGACGCATGCTGGGATTGCACCGTCATTGAACCATGCAGTATAGTGAGATTTCCTTGGACAGAAGGAGTGAAACCTGTTGAAATTCAATGAAGGATATTGGCTTGCAGATCAGTAAGCTGTTCGGTACCCATCTTGCACAACAACAACAACAACAACATTTATTTCTTTAGCACATTTTCATGCAAATGATGTAGCTCAAAATGCTTTACATGATAAAGAAAAAGAAAAAGACAAAATAAATAAGAAAATAGAATTAGGGAACACTAATAAACACAGAGTAAAAGTAAAGTCTGATGGCCAGGGAGGACATAAAAACAAAAAAAACTCCAGATGGCTGGAGAAAAAAACAAAATCTGCAGGGGTTCAAGGGTCACAAGACCACCCAGCCCCTCTAGACATTCTAACATCAATGATCTCAATCAGTCCTCATTGTATTCAGGGTGCACATGGAAGAACTTGATGATGACGGTCATGTGGGCTTCCGCCTTCAATCCATCAATGTAGGGACATCATGGTGCTTTGGTCAGGTGGTGGTGGCACAGGTCGCCACCACAGAAAACCAGAAAAAGAACAGAAGATAAAGTAGAGGTTAGTATGGATTATGGAGCCACCAAGAATGACATTGATAATTAAATGCATATACAGAGTATTAGGATTAAACTAAAATGAAGTTATGAGAAACCCATGTTAAAATATGAGTTTTAGCAGTTTGCTTCCCCCCATTATCCTGGCAAATTCCTATTGGCAGGCTATTCCAGATCTTAGGTGCATAAAAAAAGAAGGCCATCCCCCACTTCTTTCAAGTTTAGCTCCAATAATAAGCAGACACTCATTTGAAGATCTAAGGTTATGATTTGGAGTGTAAGGTGAGAGGAATTCTGAAATATACAGTGCATCCGGAAAGTACTCACAGCGCATCAGTTTTTTCCCATTTTGTTATGTTACAGCCTTATTCCAAAATGGATTAAATTAATTTTTTCCCTCAGAATTCTACACACAACACCCCATAATGACAACGTGAAAAAAGATTACTTGAGGATTTTGCAAATTTATTAAAAATAAAAAAATTGAGAAATCACATGTACATAAGTATTCACAGCCTTTGCCATTAAGCTCAAAATTGAGCTCAGGTGCATCCTTGATCATCCTTGAGATGTTTCTACAGCTTCATGGGAGTCTACCTGTGGTAAATTCAGTTGATTGGGTTTGATTTGGAAAGGCACACACCTGGCTATATAAGGTCCCACAGTTGACAGTTCATGTCAGAGCACAAACCAAGCATGAAGTCAAAGGAATTGTCTGTAGACCTCGAGACAGGATTGTCTTGAGGCACAAATCTGGTTACAGGTTACAGAAAAATGTCTACTGCATTGAAGGTCCCAATGAACACAGTGGCCTCCATCATCCGTAAGTGGAAGAAGTTCGAAACCACCAGGACTCTTCCTAGAGCTGGCCGGCCATCTAAACTGAGTGATCAGGGGAGAAGGGCCTTAGTCAGGAGGTGACCAAGAACCCGATGGTCACTCTGTCAGAGCTCCAGAGGTCCTCTGTGGAGAGAGAGAACCTTCCAGAAGGACAACCATCTCTGCAGCAATCCACCAATCAGGCCTGCATGGTAAAGTGGCCAGACAGAAGCCCTCCTTAGTAAAAGGCACATGGCAGCCCACCTGAGTTTGTCAAAAGGCACCTGAAGGACTCTCAGACAATGAGAAACAAAATTCTCTGGTCTGAAGAGACAAAGATTGAACTATTTGTTGTGAATGCCAGGTGTCATGCTTGAGGAAACCAGGCACCACTCATCACCTAGGCTAATACCATCCCTACAGTGAAGCATGGTAGGGTGGCAGCGCATGCTGTGGGATGTTTTTCAGCGCAGAAACTGGGAGACTAGTCAGGATAAAGGGAAAGATGACTGCAGCAATGTACAGAGACATCCTGAATGAAAACCTGCTCCAGAGCACCTTGACCTCAGAATGGGGCGACGGTTCATCTTTCAGCAGGACAACGACCCTAAGCACACAGCCAAGATATCAAAGGAGTGGCTTCAGGACAACTCTGTGAATGTCCTTGAGTGGCCCAGCCAGAGCCCAGACCTGAATCTGATTGAACATCTCTGAGAGATCTTAAAATGGTTGTACACCAACGCTTCCCATCCAACCTGATGGAGCTTGAGAGGTGCTGCAAAGAGGAATGGGCGAAACTGGCCAGGATAGGTGTACCAAGCTTTTGGCATCATATTCAAAAAGACTTGAGGCTGGAATTGCTGCCAAAGGTGCATCGACAAAGTATTGAGCAAAGGCTGTGAATACTTATGGACATGTGATTTCTCAGTTTTTTATTTTAATAAATTTGCAAAAACCTAAACTCAAGTTTTTTCACATTGTCATTATGGGTTGTTGTGTGTAGAATTCTGAGGAAAAAAATGAATTTAATTCAGTTTGGAATAAGGCTGTAATAAAAGTGATGCGCTAGAATCCTTTCCGAATGCACTGTAGGATGGGGTGAGATGATTGAAGGCTTTGTAAACCATAAGCAGTATTTTAAAGTCAATTTTAAATGACACAGGTAACCAGTGTAGTGACATCAGAACTGGTGTGATGTGCTCGGATTTTCTTTTCCTAGTTAAGATTCTAGCAGCTGCATTCTGCACTTATTCCAATCTTTTTTGGGTGATCCTGAGAGGAGTGCGTTACAGTAATCTATCCGACTGAAAACAAAAGCGTGAACTAATTTCTCAGCATCTTGCAATGTTATAAAACATCAAATCTTACAGTACCCCAAGTCCTCATGTGCTGTGTCATGTGCAGATCCATAGCTGATGTGCAGCAACAGTGGGCCTGTTGGTCTTCTGATGAAGTAATTCACCATGTCGACATGGGCTTGTGTGTGCAGTGTTGAAGGCCAGCCAGATTGGGTTACACTTGTTCTTTTGGTTTAAACCTTTCTGCTCATAAATTCATAAAGTTTTCATTGAGTCCAGCTGTTTTCACTTCCATACTGAACCATCATCCTTCACTGAATTTCAGCAGGTTTCACTTCTTGCCCAAAGAAATCTCACTATGCCAAATTGTTCAACCGTGGGTAACCGGCTGGAATTGACTGTGCTTAGTTTGTCTCCATCCCAATGAGAAGATCCAATGGGTGAGCAAGAAGGGAAAGAAAAAAGCCGGATATGAATTTGGTGATTTTATTCTTGAATTGATCCTTTTTGTGAATTATTTATTAATTTATTGATTTTTATTGTATGGACACTTGAGTTGATGGGATTATTTATTGCATACAAATTTTTTGATTATTTATTGATCACTACCTGATTTAAAATAAAATGCACAACATACTTTTGTGCCATCATTGCTTGTTTGTGTGTCGCCATTGCACTAACAGTCCATCCCGCCTTGACTATCAACGCCCTGAGGTACAAGATGATGGCAGGCTGCAGGCAACCCTGGAATCACATTGTCCCTCAGGTTTTCTTCCTTCCAATGTGAACAGTAGAGGACACCACCAAGCACCCAATCCCCAGAAACGAAAGATCCAACACAACTCTGGGTTCAATAAAAGCATTTTTTAATCCAATCAGTTACAATAATACAAGACTCTCTGCCATAACAATCACAAAGCCAATGCTATCTCTTGTCTCCTTCTCTCCTCCAGTGAGTTTCCTGCTGACTCCAGACTCTGACTCCCAGTGTGAGGCAGCAGCCTCCTTAAGCTGGACCTGGAAGTAATTCCAGTGGCACATTGTGGCTTGTTAGAAGAACTTCCAGGTCATAACGGAAACCAGGAGGTCCTCCATCTCCAGTGCCCCCTATCATCATGAAAGAACTCCTACAGGGTTGCTCCTTCCAGACTCAAATTCCTTGAGACCCTGGGTGACCACATTGGAACTATTGGAGAAGAATGCTGCTAGCTATTAATTAGAGTGATGATCTGCTCCTGGCTTCCAGCTCTAATCGGTCTATTATTCTATCTGGTATCCCGGCCAGGACAGGAATTTGAAGGTGTGCCAGCTTGGGTAATGTCTTTAACCAGGCCATCCTTCCATTATGGCTTCCCAGCTGGACAGGAAATCCTCCTCCATCATGGCCGGGATACTCTTCTTACACCAGATAACATCTGATTGATAAAACATGGTCAAAATTTACATGGTGTTAAAATAAAATTTAGGAACAAGTTAGTGAGTTCAAAGTGTGTTTTTTGAAAAAAGTTTTGAGCTGATGAGCTTTAATAAATTTGCAAACCTTCCTGAAAATATATATTCAGTTTGTCATTATGGTTTATTGAGGTTGATTGATGGGCACAGATTTCAGATTTACCAATTTAAAATGAAATCTACATCACAATAAAGTAAACACTTTGTGAATCCACTGTGCACTCTCCTGTACTACAGCCATCATCTGCCACTTAACAGAAATGAACTGCTGAAAACTCTATTTAACATAACAGCAACAATGACAATTTATTTCTTGTGTAACCCATAATCTCACAAGGCGATGCCTCAGTAGTCTTTAACAGGCCTTATTTACTGACAGCTCCCTGACTGTCTAAGAAGGCAAGAACAAAAAAACAAAAAAAATGGAAGAAACCTCGGGAAAGGCAATTCAGAGAGAGACCCCCTTCCAGGTAGGCTGGGTGTGCAATGGGTATCAAAACACACAAAACAGAACACAAGTAATCCTCTTCACGAGCTTGATGGCCAAACTATCATGGCCACCTCGAAAATACAACACAAAAGTACAAACGACTTTCTTCTTGCACATCCCTCCCTCACCACCATGACAACTCTTAAGGCAAAATGTAACAATAGATAATACCACTCACTAAATACAGTACTATCACTTATGAGGATACGGATTTGTTCAAATACATCAAAAACAAAGTAGAAAAAAAAACTAACATAAATGAAAAATGTCTGTCCATCAGTAAACGGTATAATCGTGGACAGATTCCAGAAAAGAGTCAGAAGCAAATGAGCACAATCAGAGTTTTGGAGATGCTACCAACAAGCTGTCCTAAGCCTCTACTGGCATTTCTACAACTAAGTCAGTGCTGGGCCAGCCAATCAGATGAAGGACCCTTCTACCTGATGATTCCGTTCTTATCTGGATGACTTTCCTATCGGCAGGCAAACAACTGGCAGTAGGGCAGCAGCATCAGGTGGTACCATGAGGATACCAAGGAAAAACCGAATAGGGGAAAGTTAGTAACATTAATAAATATCATATATCTTATAGTTTAGTACTGATGACTAACAACAAGTTCAGTATTCACAGCTAATCAGCAGCTCTAGGAAATTCTAAAACTGAAGTAGTGAGTTTTCAGACTAATTTAAAGCTTTGACTGAAGGGCACCTCTTATAGTAGCTGTAGACCATTCTATGCAGGGGCCTATTCCAGCTTTCATTAGACTTTTATTTTATTAATGCTTTGAATCATAAGCAGGCCAGCATCTTGAAATCTTAATGTGTGATCGGTTTTTAAGTAGTAATAAGATAAGTAAACAGGGCTTCAGCCACTGAAGGCTTTACATGTTGAAAGGTCAACCGCCACAAGATTCAGGGAAAGCCTATTCCAACAAATATCACCTAGTTTTGATTTGGATAGCTACTTATAACTAGTACCAGTGGTGTTAGGAGTGGTGGTCCACCTCAGGATTTAGCACCATATCTATTGTGCCTTGTGCTTTATCTTTTATCGGAGTGTATAGGAATAACATCATAAGACCCCGACCTTTTTATCTATCCAAATTGTTTCAGCCTCTAATTATTGTACAAAATCTCAAGAGAAACCCATTCTGTGCTTTATAAACTGGAGAGCCTATTGCAAAACTTCCAGGGTGGCCATTCACTTTTTAATATGAGTAATGTGAGCTGCTGGCATACCGCTCAAGGGGGCCATCATCGAGAGAGCGTGGAGAGAGCAAACCAGATGAACAACTTCTTTAATAGAGTGTCACACTGCGTGTGAATAGAGGAGACGCCTGAAGGGCTTGAGATTAATGGCAATACATCTGCCCAGGAGCCACCGCCTCAGAATACTGCACCCTCCACTCCATCCTTCTGTTGATTTCAGCACAGGTGGAGAGTTTCACCCTCCTCCAATTTACACCAGCGCAAGTAAGCAAAGAGCTGAGGAGACTTTGTGCCATCAAAGCAGAGGGTCCAGATGGAGTATCGCCATACAATTCTGAAGGCCTGTGCGTTGGAGCTAGGGGGTCCTCAACAGCACATCTTCAGCCTGAGCCTGGAATAGGGGAGAGTCCTGAGGCTTTGGAAAACGTCTTGCATCAAAACTCAGAGTCCCTGCCACATACAAAAAGTTCACTGATGACACTGCTATCGGGGCTGCATCAGGAGTGGGGCGGAGAAGAATATGGGAACCCAATCAAGGACTTTGTTAAATGAATGAAGCTCAAACCACTCTACACCTGAGCACACCAGCAAGACAAATTTAATGGTGGTGGATTATAGGAGGACCAGGCCCTCATGGACCCCGTGAGTGTCAGGAGCGGCTGTTGCAGAGGGTGCAAACCTATAAATACCTGGGAGTGCAGCTGGATGATAAGTGGATGGACTGCCAATGCGGCTCTGTGTAACAGAGGACAGAGCCGACTATACTTCCTTAGAAGGTTGGCGTACTTCAACATCTGCAATAAGATGCTGCAGATGTTCTATCGAGCAGTTGTGGTGAGCGCCCTCTTCAGTGGGTGGTGTGCTGGGAGGCAGCATAAAGAAGAGGGCGTGCCTGGACAAACTGGTGCGGAAGGCAGAGCTCCTTGTAGGCAGGCTGGATAGTCTGACATGTGCAGCAGAAGCGGCAGGCGCCTGGGCGACTACTGTGGAGAATCACTGCATCCACTGAACAGGATGACAGACTGGAATCATTCCTCCCACACTATGTGACTCTTCAGTTCCACCGTTAACGTTATACCAAGTTATTGTCTGTTAGACCTGTATTTTTCTCACTCTTTAATTTAATATTGTTCTTTATGTATGCTGCTGCTGGAGTATGCAAATTTCCCTTGGGGATTAATCAAGTATCTATCTATCTGTCTATCTAAAACTAAATGTTAAAATTACGGGTGGCGTGGTGGCGCAGTGGTAGAGGCCAGGACAGCAGTAATACCTGTGAACAGCCTGGCATCCACATTTTGAACCAACTGAAGATGACCGGTTGTAGACAACAGTATGAAAAACAGTTTCCATGTCTTTGGCACATAAGAAGGGCATGATTTTATCTAATCGGCGTGCGGATGCACAGTGGTAGCACTGCTTCCTCACTGAAAGGAGACCTGGGTTTACTTCCCGGGCCCTCCCTGCGTGGAGTTTGCATGCTCTCCCCATGTCTGCGTGGGTTTCCTCTGGGTGCTCCAGTTTCCTCCCACAGTCCAAAGACATGCAGGTTAGGTGCATTGGTGATCTAAGTTGCCCCTCGTGTGTGCTTGGTGCACATGTGTGTGTGTGCGTGCCCTGCGGCGCCCTGCCTGGGGTTTGTTTCCTGCCTTGTGCCCCAGTGTTGGTTGGTTTGGCTCCAGCAGACCCCCGTGACTCTGTAGTTAGGATATAGCAGGTTGAATAATGGATGGATGGATGGATGTTAAAATTACAGTGGAACTAAGACCTGATACCTTTATATAACAGTTCACACGTATCTAGTACATGCACAGTTGCCACTTAGCATAAAATGAAAATATTTGACAAAACAAGCAGATGATTCTGTCAAAATTCCATGCAGGGAAACTGTGTGCAGAGACAGACCAGGTTAGATTCAAGGCCAGAACTTTTCAGCTGTGATTGCAGTATTGATACCACTGTGACACTGTGCCGCTGTATCAGAAACTGTATTGATTAGACATTTAATAATACTAATAAACCTTTACATTTGTATAGCGCTTTTCTCACTACTCAAAGTGCTTTACACAGTGAATGGAAGCAACTTCAGCCCTTATAAATGTGCAGCATCCACCTGGCTGCCATTTTGTGTCAGTATCCACACACAATTGCTGTTTAGTGGTGAAGGGTGAGAGAGAGTAGCCAGTTAGAGACAGGAAATGACTAGGCCGTGGTGGGCAATTTAGCCTGGACTTTGGGATACAGCCTTCTATTTAGGAAGGATGTCCAGGATCTTTAATGACCACAGAGAGTCAGAACTCAGTATAACATCTAATTTGAAGGACGGTGCCATTTTTACAGCACAATGTCCCCATCTCTGCACTGGGACATTGGGATCCACACTAAGACATCAGGTAAGTGCCCCTGCTGGCCTCACCAACACCTCTTCCAGCAGCAACCCATGCTTTGCCTGGTTGGTTGACCATCCGAGTACTGGCGGGCCCTGAACGTGCTTAGTTTCAGGTAGGTGACCTGTGCTAAAGTTCATGTGGTGGCTGCTCACAAAACTGAGACCATAGAATGAATACAAAACACCCCATGATATGAATATTGTTTTTTTGAATTTATAAAGAAACACATTTAAAACATATTGGCAGATGTGTTTGGCTTGGTGTCAGTTACCCCTGCCTAAAGTGTCCATAATGTATGGGGTCACAACATTTGCTAATCCAGTGTTGCTTTGTCTTGATTGGCAGAAGCTCTGTTTTGCAGCAGAATGACAATTTATGATTGAGAAATTTTGCTGGTGTTAAAGATAAAATAAAGGAAAGAGTGATGCACAGAAGTACATGGCATGAAAGATGCGTTTTTATCAGCTCTGTAACTGAGTCTCTTCCATATTTGAACCAGAGTATATGCCGAAGCCACAATTCCCATGCCTTACAAAAAAGGCATCCTTCACTGATTTTACATTGTCTGAGGTTTTTCGAATAATGCTTTCATATTCTAGCAACAGGATTCCACGAAATACAAACATAACAAAGGTTTTTAACCTAAGAATGCCTAACTTAAAAAAATGTGCTTGGAATTTTAATGTGCTATTTTCTGTTTTACTGCGTTGTGGCTTATTTCATGAACAACATCTATGAAAGGCATTCGCCCCTTGGATGTTTTCACATTTTAGTGTTATACAACATTGAATTAAAATTATATATATATATTGTGAACGATAGGCCTCGCCTCCTTGAACCCCTGTCCACGATTCCAGACACCAGGTAAAAGTCCTGAAGTTCACTTTATTTTGTCGCACAGTGCACAAAGCACACTCTCCACCACAATACTCATATAATTACAATAAACCACAATACAATCCTCCAGCTCCCAGACGCTGATGCCACCCTTCCACCCAGCTCAGCTCATTGTCTGTAAAGTTCCCATAGTCCTTTTATATCTCCTGACCCGGAAGTGTTTCTGCCCAATAGTCCAAAGTCCCTATTCCTCTCGGGTCAGGGTAAATAGTCCCTTTCTTCAACCCGAAGTCCGCAGCTCTTCCTGTGACGAACCTCCGGTCACAGGCACGCAGAACCTCGGTCCTCCCTGCAGCTCCCTCCTGTGGCCCCCACGGCATCCAGCAGGGCTTTGCATAAAACTCCAATGTCCATGATGCCCTGCTGGTCTTCTGGGGACCTCCACGCTGCAAGGAGGGCTCCACCTGGCTTGGGGGTTTTGGGCCCGGGATAAATGGCTGCCCATCCATCACAATATATACTGTATATATATATATACAGTATATTGTCACAAAACGAGACAAAGACAGATAAAGGTTTGGGGCAGCCACCCATATAAACTGGTATCCTGGCTGCAATAAGTCGTTTTAAAGCAACAGCACTGAAGTGCATACAATGGAGTCCAAAACCAGACTGCAGGAGAAGGGAAAAGGGTAGGCTTTTAAAGGAAGACAGGAAGTGAGGTCATAAGGATCGGGCATGTGTTCATTATTCATTGGCTCAGGCCCGATGTGACATCAGGGGGCTGGAGTTGTAAGGTCTGTTTCCATTGGTTCAGTCCCAGAAGCGATGTCAAGAGAGCCAGGTGGAGCCCCGGGTTTGGTCTACAGGAAGTGAGAAAGAGTTAGTGCACTCTGCCACATCCCGCATGCCTCAGAACTGCCTTCACTCGAGCCCTTTAGCTGCCTCCATGGCGATAGTGATAATATATATACTGCTCAAAAGAATTAAAGGAACACTTTTAATCAGAGTAAAGCATAAAGTCAATTAAACTTACGGGATATTAATCTGGTCAGCTTTAAATAGCAGAGGGGGTTGTTAATCAGTTTCCAGCTGCTGTGGTGTTCATGAAATTAACAACAGATCCACTAGAGGGACAACTATGAGGTGACCCCCAAAACAGGAATGGTTTAACAGGTGGAGGCCACTGACATTTTTCCCTCCTCATCTTTTCTGTTTCTTCACTAGTTTTGCATTTGGCTACAGTCAGTGTCACTACTGGTAGCAGAAGGAGATTCCTGACCCTACAGAGGTTGCACAGGTAGTCCAACCTCTCCAGGATGGCACATCAATACGTGTCATTGCCAGAAGGTTTGCTGTGTCTCCCTGCACAGTCTCAAGGGCATGGAGGAGATTCTAGGAGACAAGCAGTTACTCTAGGGGAGCTGGAGAGGCCATGGAAGGTCCATAACCCATCAGCAGGACCAGTATCTGCCCTTTGGGCAAGGAGGAACAGGATGAGCATTGCAGAGCCCTACAAAATGACCTCCAGCAGGCCACTGGTGTGAATGTCTCTGACCAAACAATCAGAAACAGACTTCATGAGAGTTGCCTGAGGGCCCAAATGTCTACTGCGCCCTGTGCTCACTGCACAGCACCGGGAGCCAATTGGCATTTGACATAGAATACCAGAATTGGCAGGTCCACCACTGGCATCCTGTGCTTTTCACAGCTGAGAGCAGGTTCACCCTGAGTATATGTGAAAGACGTGAAAGGGTCAGGAGAAGCCGTGGGGAATATTATGCTGCCTGTAACATCATTTAGCATGACTGGTTTGGTGGTGGGTCAGTGATGATCTTGAGGCATATCCATGGAGCGACTCTCAGACCTCTACAGGCTAGACAACGCATCTTGACTGCCATTAGGTATCATGATGAAACTTGGACCCATTGTCAGACCCTACGCTGGTGCAGTAGGTCCTGGTTTCATCCTAATGCACGACAATGCCCAGCCTCATGTGGCAAGAGTATGCAGGCAGTACCTGGAGGATGAAGGAATTGAAACAATTGAATGGCTTCACGATCCCTGACTTAAACCCAATAGAACATCTGTGGACATTATGTTTTGTCCATTAGGGCCGCCAGGTTGCTCCTCAGACTGTACAACAGCTCAGGGATGCCCCTCATACAGATCTGGGAGGAAATGCCACAAGACACCATCCGCGTCCTCATTAGAGCATGCCCGATGTTGTCAAGCATCATACAAGCCTGGGGCCACACAAGATACTGAAAAGCATTTTGAGTAGCAGAAATTAAGTTTTGAAAAAATGGACTAACCGCACATCTTAATTTCACTCTGATTTTAGGGTGTCTACACAATTGAGTCCTCTGTAGGCAGAAAAACTTTATTTCCATTAAAAGACTGCATCCTTTTTGTTCCTAAGACATTGCCCTGTCGTTATTTATAGATATCCAACTTCACATTGAGATCTGATGTATCTAATGTGTTTCTTTAAAGTGTTCCTTTAATTTTTGTGAGCAGTGTATATATATATATATATACATATACTGTATATACTGATTTTTATATACTGTATATATATATATATATACTGTATATATGCAGTATATACAATTTTAAAAAATATATATATATATATATATATATATATATATATATATATATATATATATGTACCCTGTATGTCTGTCCACTTTTCACAAGAAAGCTACATAACGGATTGGGTTTTTTCTAAAATTTGCTTGAACATACTGGTTGTTTTGTGACTCTCTTATTGCGCTAAGATTATAGTCTTGTTTGTGGAACTGATTTATTTGCATGAATCCACAAAAGACGCTGCAAACTAAGGCCTAAGCAGGGGCGGGCCTCCTCACTTATCTCATTTGCCAGCCCATCTCGAGTTGGCTCTCTCGCCACCT
>NW_024383738.1:0-14060 GCF_016835505.1 Polypterus senegalus
GTTTTTTTGGGCTTTGTCTGATATCGCTTTCCTGTGGCTCAGACTGGTGAATTAATGCATGTAGAGGACAGTTTGATGACCTGTAGTCTGATTAATAGCATTTTTAGTATCAAACAATGAAGACTCTTGAGGAGGCCTGTTTGATGGAACAACTCCTTAATGGCAGCCTGTTTTCGAGCCACAAATTTCTCTTTACTGGGCTTTGGATGACATTTGACCCATTTTATTAGAACTGTAATCTGTAATGACAAAAAACCCCTTAAGTAAGTATTGTAGTATCTATCTATCTATCTATCTATCTATCTATCTATCTATCTATCTATCTATCTATCTATCTATCTATCTATCTATCTGTCTATCTAGTTTGGTTTCTACTTAATGAAGAGTGAACAATGCACAGTTATAGCTATGCACTGAAGATCTGCCAGCTCTAAACAACTTATTTCAAAAACATTTGTTGACTGTGGGGTGTCCTTAAACCTTGTCCACTAACACAGGAGTTCAAAGTGATAAACAACAAATAGGGCTGAAATAACAAAAGACTGAATAAGCAATACAAGGGAACCTAGTGTCACCAGGTGTATCCTGTAAGTTAGCCTTATTGCAGAGCTGAGACAAACAAAAGAAATGAAGAGAGGTTAGGAACCAAGAAATATAAACAGGTTCAAAATGAACATAACTAAGACAATATTGTTAAACAAGCTCATAGTAGAACAGGACACACAAGAAAGTCAAAACTAGACAATCAGAATTAGAGACACCATGAAAAGGTGTTTTTATTTAATCCAGACATGGGTAGTAAGATGTGCATTGTGCTGGTCTATAACATATTGCACTAATGACGTCATATGTAATGTTGCACAAAAGCACACCCCCATCTAGACAACCAATTCACAAAATAGTGGTGCATATCAAAAAAGAAAACAGCAATGTAATATTAATAAAGTACATAAAGGAGAATAAAATACATCCTTTCTTGGAGATAGAACATACTCCCAGAGCCTCAGCCCTATAGTACTAGAAAAAGTGTCATTTTCACAAAAATGAAATGTAGCTAAGACTCACGGAAGTCAAGGATATCATTTTAATAGTGACGCTTACAACAAGGTGTACTAGTGAGGGTCAGATTGGTTGTCCCCAGCGCCCTTATGATCCTCAAAACCTGCAATAGGGCTTATGCTATGACCCCCAACTGTGTTGGTTGTGTTCACTGGTGGTCAGTATGGGTACCACTACCTAGATTCATTTCACAAATGGAAACTTTTATAATGTAAAAAAATATGGCGCATTGTGAGAATTCAATATTGTTTTTTATTAATGAGCTTGTTATTCCAAGATGGATTCCTGCTTGCCATCTAAAAAGTTCTGAAGTGACTCTCACCCCTATGACTCTGAGCTGGAAGGTGTTTTGAATTAACAGTATAAACAGATGACTCTTGATGAATTTTTAAAAAGAACATATTTAAATCCAACCTTATGTTTCTCCCATCAACGGGCATTTAACTAAGGCAGGCTTCCATTACATTATGTTGGTTCACTACTGCACATAAAAATTAATTCATTAAAAAACAGAGAGTGTGGCAGCACCAAAGCTGAATCGGTGCATGTGCTTCTTTTTCCATATTACAATTATTTAGATAATGCAATTATATGGGATCATATGTCCACCAGCAACACGGTAGAAGGTAACATGCATATCAAGAATGTGAATGTACTCATTTTCAACTGAAAAATTATAATAAATCCCCTCAATTCAATTAGAAAACAATATTATCAGCTAAAACTGGAAAAAAAATCACATTTTCATCATATAGAACTGTGCAGAGCTTCTTGAAAATCTGACAAGAATTCATTAAAATTATTAATGTAACTTCTGTTGGCCTAGTCAATATGAGGAAGTATAACATAATTGCTTTTCGTTATTAACTAACTCTTGGTATTGGCTTCAGGAGGAGTTTTAAGTTGTTGTTTCAGATTAATGAATCTTAACTTTTTCTGTGATTTACTGGATTGATTGTATTTTGATCAGCCCGATTCTTTCCGTTTTTACATAGCAACACGCTGTGTTAACTGGCTTTGCCCGGGAAATTTTAAAAGACAGCAGACCACAGTTATACTGCTTTCAACTTCAACCCTGAGGTTATGAGTTGAAATCCTCCCCGTGACACCTCAACCTGTCACTTCACCTGCCTGTGGTTTGAATGGGAAGGCAAAAGAAAAGTAACCAATTGTATCTCAGATGTTGCTAAGTTGCCTTTGATTATGGTGTCAGTCAAATGGTAAGCAATAATAATATTATTAGTTCACTGGAGCTGCTTACTCTTGAGCATACAATACATAATTGTTGATGAGTAAACATTCTAGCAGTAGAGCAAACCCTGCCTTTGCTAGTGACTTGGCTTTTGTTGATGGTCATGTTAAAAGACACAGTTTTACAGGAAAGTGTATTCTTTGGGATTGAAACAAGTAATCATTAGGAATAATGTTAAATTTGAGTATAAACTACAGTATATTATTATCATTACTCGATATTGTTTCCATGTTTTTCATCATTTGTATCCCCCTGTAAAGTCCACAGATGCAAATATTTATACAAAGAATTTTGGGAAGCGTACGTTTGGGGCATCACTGTTCAGAAAAAGCAGACACACATGTGAATGTAAGCAACTTTACAGGGCAGGGTGAAGGTACTATTTCATAGTTCATACTGTAGATGTAAATGTGTTATTACGGTGGAGTGGTTCTTGGTCAACTTATTAGGTTTAAACTGACAACATTGGTCCCTGTTTGTCTTGGATCTGATGACACCACTTACTCCTCTACTTTTGTCTCCTTCTCTGTTTGCTTCTGGTAAATAAACACCTAGAGTACGCTCACAGCCACTGTGCCAGGCATCTCACTGGATCTTTGTAGTGCTTGTTAATCTTTGAACTTTGAATCTTCCATGAGCTTTGCCAAACTTTACATTTGGTTTGCTGTGTAAAGAGAGTTGTGAAATGGAAATGGAAATGGAATCAAGTCACTTTTTTCTGTCCAGGACAGTACTCCTTCTTAAGTCATCCATCCACCCTTTTAGTTAGTAGTGCTGTTCGTGTGGCAAGTCAAACACTCCTGCTGCACCCTTTCTATGAATAAAGATTCATCTCAGAGAATTAATAAATATTGCCTAATAAAAATATAATTAACAAATAAATAGTTGGACTAATTTTTTCTATAATGTCACAAAATTTCAATTAAATCAGTCAACGTATTTTTGAGATTTTGGGGTATTTAGTTTTTCTTTTCAAGGGGTGGGATTACCCTTAAATTTTGATATATCAAAATGTCTACCTACAGAACTAGATGTACCATTATACCAAATTTCATCTATTTAATTATTTGGGAAATAGTGTTTTCTTTTGTTGACGAGTGAGTCAGTCAGTCAGTCAATCAACTTTGCGTTATACTGTACAGTGTGGGTGTGTGTGCATAGATTTGCACAGTAATATATATAGATATGGATATAGAGATATAGATATACTGTATATATATATATATATATATATATATTGTGATGTGTGAGACCCTGTCTTCTATACACAGACACAGCAATCAGGCAGGGTCGTAGCCAAGTTATACCCTGCAGTTATAATGTTCCTTGCATCACCCATCGCCAATAGGTGCTTACAGCGTGACCACAGTCGGTTCAGATTAGCTTTCGTGATGAGCTGCTGCAGTGCTGGGAGCCTGCGGTTGACCCGGCAACGGAGAAGCTGTCTTCCACAAACGTGGCAATCGCGCTTTGGGACACTCTTTGGCGTGTCATCCCGTTGGGGGGAGTCCCAAAACAGTTTAGTCACCTTACTATTTTGTTAAATGTAAGTAGTTACATTCCATTAATGCACGAGTCATCTATGATGCTAAGATAAGATTGACAAAGATTGTGCCTCAGTGGTCTGGGTCAACCCCTTATTAATTTATTTTGAGGCAAAATAGCTTTGACAGACATGATGGTGCTGTACGTGGTGGCTTCTGGAGAGGAACTATAATGCCACACATGATCTTGTGCTCTCAGTTGCAGAATGCATCCTGATAGTCTTTATTGCAGGTGGCGGGGTCTTGATGCGTCAGGAGCAAGGCTACTCTACCAGCCATTGAAGTTCTGCACCATCACGATTACATACGTATAAAATGATTAGCATGCTCCATAGATGTTTTTTTCAGGACAGCAATCTGGTGGGGTTCAATTAGTGTTTATATATGCACGTTTGCAGTTGATTGTGATTCATAAAAGCTAAATTGTATAGAAATGTGTGTAAACAAAGTTTTATAAATGAGATTTTTTTGGCATACACGTTTCCTGTTGTTTGGCATGCGCATATTTTCATGCTCGAATCCACGCAATGTTTTAGAAATGAGACCCCTGGTGAGGTTTGTGCTTGACGAAGCAGGCTACTCTATTCTCTACAATCTCTTCCAATAATAACAATGATAGTTCATTTGAGAATAGTATTTTACAGTAATGTCACAGTGGCACCACTGTTAGTATTATGATTTTGTATCTTTGTGAATTTTTTGAGAACATTACACATTTTTTCAGTAACAGTTTAAATGCTGCAAAATGAATTGATTATTGATTTACTTTATGTAACAAGAATTTAACAAAGGCTTCTTTTTGTCTTAATAACACAAAATATTACTAAATTGGTTGTTCATCTCTGAAATGTTGCATATTAAGAGCATTTTATATGCTGTTATAATTCCTTATGAATTTGAAGGATTCACAGATCTTATATTGTTGTATAGAGTACCAAAAGATTTAGGTCTCACTTAAGCCAAAATGACATTTTATGTTATTTACCCCATGTAGTTTGTACTATTGGCCAAGAAAACATTTAAATTTTATGTTTTCATGCAGCATGGAGATTAACAAAGTTTCTGAAATAACAGGTGATCTATGTTGACCAATGCTGGGCAACAATATTGGAACCTGTATGAACTCACACACACCCAAGCATTTGAATTGTAAAATTTCCTGATTCATTGGTGAGAGGTCCAGCCCAGCAGCAGCTTATTCATTGACTAATATTGCACCTCATATGACATCAACCAAAACTAAGCATTATAAATAAAAAAAAATGAGGGAAAACATTATCAGGAGGAGAATATGCCTGGTACTCGTGCATAACATATTCACTTGTGTAGTTTCACAGGCTTCTGCTAAACAATCCTGAGGTACTATGAATATAAATATATAAATAAAGGAGGTAGGCCTACAGTTCAAATGATGGTTTGTGTCTGAGTGTGTCCTATTTTCTTTCAGTTCTTTAGTAATAATACAGGTTGTGAGCATACAACTGGATGCGGATTTTGTGACCCAAGTAACATAAGATTTTTTTAATAGACATTTTTGATTTTATTTGCTGTTAACCAGTGTTGGTCATCATAAACAAATATTCTATCGGAATCTTCATCTCCGTTTTGCATGAAAAAATGTTTAATCATGCAAAGAAAAAAACCTTTTCATCCATCATACTACATATTTTGTTATGGTCCTTTTACAGAACAGTGTATGAGTAACAGATGCTTTTTAGCAGTACCTAAGCTAAAATGTCACCATTTCTTCCTTAACTTTTGAAAATTGTAGAATTTAGTTTCACTTTCATTTTCTTCTTTTATTTTGATTTGGGAATAAGTATTTTATATATTTGTCCTGTGTTTTTGGGTGCTGCCTCTGAGTTTCAGTTGCTATGACACGAGTATCTCTTGCTGTGGGGCCATGCCCTGGAAGTTGTGTCATTTGACATCATTAAAGTGATGCTATTTAAGTCGGCGTCACGTCTCCCTCCTTGTTCAAATTTGTGGATTACCTCTCCAAATGTATCTGTTGCTTTCAAGTTAGTTTAATCTTCAGATAGTTTGGAACTTATATTTTTTTATGCATTAACAAACCTTGGTTTATGTATTGGGCATTTTAATTTTGACTCTGTAAAAGTGTTTACGATTTTGACCACGGCTAGTCTTCTGGTAAGCATTTTGTCCAATATGTCCTGGTCCCATTCTTAAACTACACTAGCAGCCTGTCAGTTTTCACCTGTGTCAGAGTCAGTAATTAATGCTGGCTTAAAGGTTCATAGACTTGATTTCAGATCCAAGGCCTTTCACTGTAGGTGCAGAATTTGCACTTCTCCCTGTGTCTGTTCTGTTCACTGTATACTCCAGTGTCCTTGCATGACAAAGATATGTGTGTTAAGTTAAAATTTGTCCGTGTGTGTATGTGTGTTACTTAGGAGGCACCACCATCCCATCTAGGGCTGGTTCCAGCCTTCTGCCTGATAGTACCAGCACAGTCTCTGGCTCCATTGCCCTGACCATGATTAAGTTGGTTTGATTATGGATTAATAATCTTTTTAATAAGTCAAAGAATTTGTAAGTAAGAAAATAACTTTTAAAAACTTTACTTCTTTCAAGTTTTGTAGATTGTTTGAAGCTTTAATGATTCTGTCATCACAAACTTCTGTTGTTTTATAATAGTTATTTGAATTTACAAGAACCTGGTAATCGACAACTCTTTTGTTTTGTGATTCATCAGCAAATGACACGTTCTTGCCTTATTATTTTTTTTTTTTTACCAGTATAAAAGCATTCACTGCACGTCATGTGTTAATGTTAGCTTTACATGCAGAATAATAAATATGTAGGATGCCATGCTGTCATAGTAACAGTGGTAACTAGGATACTAATTGCAGAATCTGTCCACTACCCATTCTAAAGCAGAATACCATAGTAACCTCTTGCAGTGTATTTGTATATACAAATCTAATTAAATAAATACAGAAAATGACAAAACTGAGACAAAAATGTGTCTTGATTTAAAATGTCTGGCAGAATAAGTCCATTTGAGTAAAGCAGGATCATATACAGTACATAAGAATAAGACAAGTTCTGACACACTGGCCTCGTGCAGATTTAATCTTTTTATTGCCATCTTTGATCAAAATGGGTGCTGATGTGACTAATTTACTGCTTATTAGGGGTATCTTGCCATTTTGATTTTGCTATGTTAATAACAATTACTTTTTGGACTATTAAAAAGGTTTTGGCTTAAAACAGGTTCCACTGTTTTCACTAAAAGAAGTTTTTGTGTCTTGCATTCAGTTTGAAGTATCTGACATGATGATTTCTGTGAAAGATGTAAAGTTTCAGGAGTGCAGAATGGCATGACTGGTGCAACATACCATCTGCCTGAAGCCTGGGACTTCCCTCACCCCAAGACTCATTCATTATGTTTAAACACACTCCCTCTAAATGATTTTTTTTATTAGAAACACAAAGAGAGAGACTTGGTTTGAACATTCTTATCTACAAACGATGATGGATTGTACTGATAATACTATTGTGCTGCAAAACGTCATATGGTACCCATTCTGAATTTTAATTGCCTGTAGTATAAAGATAAAGGTTTCTAAATCAAGGCTGTAGTGATATCAGCCTTGGCATGAGTGTTAGCCGGTGCTTGGCTAACTGCATGCATTTGTTTATGATGCTTCCTTTGATTTACTACTCAAAGATGTCAGTCTTTTCTGGTGGTGCAATGTAAGGATAAACATCTGCTGTTGGGGGCAGTGAGGGGGGCATCTTAGCAAAGAGTTAGTGACAGCAAGAGGGATCTCAAGGTTGGACACAGTTGACAGGACAGATGTCAGATCTGATCACAGATACCATATATGATTCCTTCAACATTGATCAGGAGTCTGTCATTTTTGGAAATTATTAGTAAGAAAGTCCCTGCAAGTATAAAATGGCAGTAAAGGGACACAAGCCTAGACAAAAAAAAAAAAAAATTGGTTGTGACTTAAATGAAAACATGTCAGTGACTAAAGCTATATAATTTTCTTTATTGCTGTGAATGTAGGAATTTACATGGAATCAGTTGAGGGCAAAAATCCCAAAGTTCCGGATGTCTTGTCCTAGCACGTGGTGTTGAGGCTTGAAGAGGTCTGTTTAACATCCCTAAACCTACTTAAAGCTTCAATGAAAACCCACCACCTTAACCTTTGTGATCATGAAAATGGAAGAAACCAGACCAACTTAAAATGAGAAGATCATGTCTCATTTATTAAATAATATAAAATACAAAGCTAAAGAACTAATTCAAGATGATAGCCAATATAAAACTTTAGCTTGTTGTCTTCTTTAACTGTTAGCTTCTATGATACAGTTAAAGTTTAAGTAATAAAGAAAATACTATTTTTTATAATAATTCTGCATCAATGATACAGATGCAGGATTTTCTTTCAGTCTTCAAGATGACCTCTAACGTTTCAGATCTCATTGGTTATTATTTAGTAAGTTTGGGCACAAGAACACTGAAACTCAGATTCCTAATTAACTTTTGTCCCACATAGAATTTTTAATTCTATGGTGGTGTAACACCTCTTTTTTTAATTAGCTTTTTATTAAGCTTGTGAGCCCATTATACATAAGATTAAGATACATTTATTTGCATAATTAATTTTTCCTTATTTCTTATTCTATTCTCACTAATATATATCACACTATCTACTAAAAAACATTTCTGTGATTATATAGAGTAACAAAGTTACATTTTTTGTGCCACACTTATAAAAGAGGAACTGTTTTTGTGGTTTCATCTTATAGTAGCCAGAGTACCTGTTAAAGACAGGTAAAAGAGTAATTAAAAGATATTCACTATCTCTTGCACTTCATGTACCTTCAGCTCTTTCAACCCTCTGTTTACGTAAGTGAAAGCCTCTTGACGAAAACTCACTTTCTCAACTGTGTTCCAGTAATGCCAACTTCTTAGTCTCTGTCACTATTTCCTCACTTTCTGTCTGGTTTTATACGTGCCATCTTGGAAGGCGACTCTTTCAGCATGCCTCATATACCTTTGCTCCTCCTCGTGCATCCCACACTTCCTCTTTCTTTGCATCACTGAAGACAAACTGACAAATCACACAAAAGCCAAACTGACCAATCAGATTTCTCAAAAGAACTGGACACACAGACCATTGTGTTTTATTATATAGTAGATACTCATGCTAAGCTCATTGCTTAATTTTTCAAATCATGTAACCAAACAGTCATGTCTTCAAATGAATTAATCGATATCTGAGTACCTCAACTGGACCAATTTATCTCATACACCAAGTTTTCACTGGCTCAGGGCAGACCCTATATTTGTTAAAGGGACACTGAGTTACAATTCTTTGTAGCAGTGTCCTGTGTCCTTACATTTCTGACCCTTAAGCAGCCTTTATAGGTACAGGGCATCTCCTTTGCTGTTTCCCTTAAAGCAGCAACTCAGTCTTTCCATTCTTGACTTGTGTGATGACACCTAATGTGCTGAAAGTTTCGAACTGGCTTTAAGCCACTTCTCATCTTTAAAAGGGTGATACCTCTTTCTCAATAGCTGGTACCATCTTTTGTTCCCTATTAGCCTAAAAGCATTCCCGTATCCAACTACTTTTCAATGGATATTCTTCTTTTCTGCAAGAAGAAAACTCTAGTACCCACTATTTCCAGCTATTGTAAGTTGCATTATTGTCTTCTGTACTGCTGCTCCTATCAGCATGTGCCGCCTAAAACTAACATGGACTATACTGTATGTGCAACACCTACAAATGTGAGCCTTTTCCTTTACTGAAGAATCACCTGTGTCATTCTAGTAGTGCCTGTATCTTTGAGAAGTAGCAAAGAACCCCATTTCACTCTAACATGGTTAAAAAAATAAAGTTCTTAGAATCATTGTCCTTGTGTGAATGCCACTCTTAAGTAGTCTTTTAGTAAGTCTAATATGAACCAAGTAAATGGAGACACTTGGTGTTATCCAGGAGGACCATATCCTATAATTGGGGCACTTGTCTTTTCCTGGCACTATAAAGGAAAAGCACCTAATGTGTTTTTTCACACAAATGCTCATGAGAGGTGGTTTACAGGCTCAAATAATGTTATGTCTCAGCCAGACTGGTAGTTGGCTGTCATCTGATGCTTTCTCCTCTTGTTCCTTTGCAGACCACCTGAAGAACCTGCCAATCAATGACCTCATTTCTTGTCCTCCGAAACCCACCCTTCAATGAAGTCATTTCCATTCTCCAGGACACAATCACAAACTGGACTTTAGATGATACCTTGGCGAGCTCTGTAAGCCATGCTGTTTCGTTGAAGGTCAGGTGTGGGGCAGACTGACTGGCAGGATGATGCTAGACCTTTTGCTGCATCCAAAAAGTGCCATCTTTCACCTTTACATCTGGTGCAGCTGTGTTGTTCTTATATGTAAGTGGACATTTCTTGCAGGAAAGGCTTCAGTTCTCTATCTCCAATGTAGAACCATCATCTGTGTTCACCTCTGTTAAAGCACGTCTTTATTTGAAAACAGCAGTGTCAGATCAGGGGGAGCGTTAACTCAGCTGAGCGAATAAAACTGAAAAAAAAAAAAAAAACACTAACCTTTACAAGCACCATACATTTACACCGGCTGTTACAGACTGAAATCAAATGTATGTTTTTATTGTACAATAGTAACAATAAGAGCAACTCACTGCTCAAAGTGTTTATTTTAGGAAGAGGCAAGGCTCAAACCCGCAACCTATTGATTATGAGTCCACAGTTCTTACCGCTGTACTACTAAAGAAGTCGTGACAATGAAGTACACTAACCCGATTTCTTTTTCTTTGGTTATAGTCTTGAGTAAAAACGCACTTTTTTGTTATACTTGTATCTTTTGTGAAAGTGCTTATATGATATTTGGACTTCAGTCTGCACACATTATACAGCTCATGTCAAACTTTTGTCGTTAGTACTAAAACATGAAAAAAGTTTGTCTTTTAGGTATGTGGTCAACATTTCTGTCTTCCTACACTTACATAGATCTTTGTAGACACGGAACACACATGAAATGCATGTGTTCCAAATAACAATATATTATTTACCCTCTGCAGCTCCTGGTACCTCACTCCCAGATAATCAAGGCTTGAGCTGGGAGAGCTTTTTGCTCTTTCTACAGCGTTTTATGGGGATAGCAGGCTGCTTGTGTTGTTCGACATATTTGCAACACAAAAGACGCTGAATGGAGAGGTGCAAGTGGATTTAAGGTGGGCTGGGATTATGAGTTTTTTTGTAGGCTTTGGTAATTCTAGTGTTAAGGGTTGCCTGTTTTCCTATCTGTCTCCACCTCAAGATTCTGATATCCCATTTGCATTCTCCATGCTCATCCATTTTAAAAAGCAAAATGTTAATTCTGCCCCTGTGAAAAGCTTGCCACAGTCTGTCTAAATAGCTAGAAATTCTATTTCTGGGACTCCAACCAAACATAAGGGTGTTTTAGGAACTAAACATACCGTACACACTATGTCAGATTCTGGCCTGATGCCTGTTTCTTTATTCTGGTGTCAGTTATACTTCTTTTATTGCAGATGACACTGAAAACCTTGTCAGGGCAAATTGCCTCTTCAAAATTTGAATTTTAGTTATTATTAAGACTGAAACATTCTGGACAAATGGACATAACTAGAAAGTTATAAGAATTTTGTCAAGGATCACATTGTTTCAGAAGATGTTTAAAATAATTCATATGAAAATAATGCTTGTAAATAAATGTTTTATTCTATTTTATGAAGAATTTTAAATGATTTTAAAAATACCCTTATAGTTAATATCTAACACAGGGTAGGTGTTTTTAAGGAGCATTTTTTATCCCAGTGATTCAAATCCAGGGGCATTTTAAAAACAAATATAAAGCAGGTAATAATATTTTACCTTGGAACAGTGAAAGCACCTTTTTTAGATGTGTTAATAGCACAAAAAAATAAAAATGAACCAGTGTATAGATTAAATTCCCTTTCTTTATTATAAATAACATTTTAAAAAGCAATGTATCACCATTTCAGACAGAAGATGACTTTTCTAAGTCAAAAATACAGTGAAGAGCACTTTACAGTAAGAAACTGAACTGGATACAGTGGATTGATATCTGGGTTGCCTGCAGCTGGCATTTTCCGTTATTACCAGGACATCGGTTGTCGTGAAACCGAGATGGACTGGGCAATGAGGACACATAAGAGCAAATGTTAGTGCTCACTGCTTTTACTATTCAAACAATTCAACAAATCAAAAAGTGCAGGTTACTTCTCAAACAAATAAATTGATTAATATTCTCCAATGAAAATAGTGCCTAGCTGGAGGTTGAAATCCTTGGTTAAATCAGAGTCAGGATCTATTCATAAAACTTTTTATGAGCTGCGGTTCTTCCTTCTAAATCTGACATCTGAGACCTTATTAAGGTCTTCTCAGCAAGAGGAGATGTCCACTGGCAAGCACAGCCATGCTTTAAACTGACTTGTGTCCTCACTGTCATCCCTCATTGTTCTTGAGTACCACTTGAGCCCTGCTCCTTTTTCCCACAACCATCACTCTCAGCCTTAAGCAGAAGTCCATTTGGAAGAGTTGAATCAGCCCTGCTGTTTAGCAGTAGAAACCTTGCCCTGTGAGTGCCAACCACTTACTTAACCCAGTGCCATCCCCAGCTGCTTGCTTTCCACTCTGCTGCACTGGCTCTGCTGTTCTTTTTCTTCCTCTTTCCTTTTAAGTTAATCTCCTGCTTTTATTTTTTGTGTTTCCTGATCTCTCTTCTCTGTCTTACTCGGGCTCTTTTTATGCTTCATTGCAACCCTAATTATTCACTCCAGAATATTAATGAGGAAATTGGCTTAACCACGCACGCCTGCACACAAACACGGGTCCGCCAGTTTACCTAGAAACACCCCAGAGCCACTCATCTACGTTACCTTGCACACCTATGCCCACCCAGAGCCTAAACGCACTGTTTTTACTAAAAAACTGCATGCTGGTATCACCACAACTGGAACATCCATGGCCAACATTTGCTAGTGTAATGTCATATATAGCTCTTTTTTTTAAACTAATGTTATTCTTTTAGAAATACTAAAATTCCAATTGAGTATTGATGGCACTGCATTTCAAAAATCCAGATTTCAGCCAATCATCATTAATAATACTTTGGCCACGACAGCACTGATACTGCCAAAATGACACACATCACTGGCCGCATGGCATTACAGGATTGCCGTGGCCAGAGAAAGGTTCTTTAGGCTGATATCAAGGCTGTATGAGAGATACCCGTGTAGTGAATGATAAATATCTGACTAGATAAGTGTGACGTGAGAAAAAGAGAGTGGCTATCATGAGTAGACAGGAGCTGAACAGAAAAGAAGAACACACAAGTAAAAGTTGTAGCCTGTTTTATTTTGGTACCAAATAAAAATCCTAGATGGTTGCAGCAGCTACAGGTTTTTCTTCCAGCTACCTTCGTAAAAATTAACCAATTCATTTACTTTATATTGTACTTTAATGATACTGTTGCTAAAAGAACATACTCATTTGCCCTTAATTCCTTTTGAGATTCAGAACCCCCAGGTGTTTCTGCAATACAAAGTGAACAAACAAATTAGCAATAATTTGATCCCATTTTCAGCTGTACATTTATCAGAAAGTATTTGTTTCAATTAAATATTTCAAAATAAAGGTGTGAGATATATTTATCAGGTCTGGTTCACAAAAAAAAAAAATGTGTTGGTGCTCTGAAGAAAAGCAAAATCAACAATTTTGAAAATGTTTTGTGAGGCAGAATTAGAGCAATAACAAGCTAAATAAAATTGTATTTAACAAACAGCAAGAATTATGTTTTAATTAAGAAATTGACCAAAGCAAAAATGGACCACCAGATTATTTGTTGGCTCATATTGCATCTCTTTATTTTTTGGCTACATGTTATGAAAAATAAGCAATTAAAGATTATAAATATCAAAGAGCATGTCAGTTAAAATTAAGGCAAAAAGTTATATTAGCAGCAGAAACTGATTGTTGCTTAAGAAACTGAGTGAAATAAAAACCCTGCAGCCACTGTGGACCATCAGGATCT
The DNA here is from genome assembly GCF_016835505.1 of Polypterus senegalus. Classification (NCBI taxonomy): domain Eukaryota; kingdom Metazoa; phylum Chordata; class Cladistia; order Polypteriformes; family Polypteridae; genus Polypterus; species Polypterus senegalus. Next base: position 13,940 of record NW_024383738.1, read on the forward strand.
CAGTTTGACAACCGTGTTGATGTGTATGGTGCTGCATTCACACATACTACTAGTAACACAGCAGCAGGCTGGGTATATTGGGAAAAGGTAAATCACAGCAAAAAAACCAAAAAAGGTTTTT